>NW_027507784.1:339812062-339994562 GCF_037356315.1 Lithobates pipiens
TAGAGGCATCTGACAGCAGCACCGTAATACAGAGCACTGACAGCAGCACCGTGACATACAGCGCTGACAGCAGCACCGTGACATACAGCGCTGACAGCAGCACCGTGACATACAGCGCTGACAGCAGCACCGTGACATACAGCGCTGACAGCAGCACCGTGACATACAGCGCTGACAGCAGCACCGTGACATACAGCGCTGACAGCAGCACCGTGACATACAGCACTGACAGCAGCACCGTAAGCAGCCCCAGGAGGAAGTCAGCACAGCACAGGGATGGTGTGATCCCCTCATAATAAGAACCCCCAGGAGGAAGTCAGCACAGCACAGGGATAGTGTGATCCCTTCATAATAAGAACCCCCAGGAGGAAGTCAGCACAGCACAGGGATATCATAAGCAGCCCCAGTAGAAATATGACACCGCTCAACCTCTTCAAAGAGGAGGGTAGGGGCATATAGTACGGTGTGCTTTTTTGGGTCAAGGAAGTGAGCAGACTGTACGTCAGTCCCTATACCGCTGAAGGACTGCTGCAGTATAGGGCAGCGGTCAGCAGTGGTGCACGTCAACCCTATCTATTGTGGACCGATAGCGGTCCTTACAGAACAGCAGACTGTACCGCACTCAAGCCTATGTACCGTAGCACCCTATACCAAGTTACCAGTCCTTATAAGAACTTTTGTGGAACAAGTGAGTTGTGAATGTTTAGCAGACTGCAGCAGAAGGGCAGCAGTCAAGTATAATATCCTTTCTATATTTGGAAGAAAGAATATTATACATGTACAAGCCTATTACTGTACCACTGATACCAGTCCTGAAAAGAACCTTTGTGGAACTAATAATAACAGCAAGTCTTTAAAATTACCCTCACTGCCTGACAACACTGCTTCCTTCCTGTCCCTATACAAATTGGCAAAAAAAGAGAACGATTAGTGGTTACTGGAACAGCTCTTTTGTGGACCTTGATAGTAACAGCTAATGATGATGATGATGATGATGATGATGAAAGACTAATCTGGCTGTCCCTGTAGCATACACCGTCCTTTCCCTTTCTCTAAACTAACAAAAGACACTCAGGCTGCTGCAAGAATCAGCAGCACAGCAAACCTATCAACACCTAACACCTATACCAGTCCTGAAAAGAACTTTTGTGTACCAAATAGCTAGTGGTTTATCTCTCCCTACTCCACACAGGAACCTGTCCCTATCGTAACAGAAGAAAGAATGTAAAATGGCCACCGGATCGGGTGTATTTATAGGTTAGGGGGAATGTCCAAGTGTCCATGTGCTGTCATGTCTCAATTGGCTGTCCTGTATCACATGATAAACGTGTCACCAAAGGTTAAAGTTCTTGTATACATTAAACACGTAAGTCCGCCGCGGCGAACGACGGAAAAAGGCGTTCGAACGTGCGGACCGCGAATGTCGGAAATTCGCCGCGAAACGACCGCCGGGCGAAACGTTCGTCCATCACTAGCCCTGAGTACTGCCATTCCCCCCTGCCTGCTAACATTAAATCAAAGTCTGATTTTCCCACCAGTTACATTATAAAAGTACATTTTTTTTACACATTCTGTAATTGCATTTGTTTCTTTTTTTCCTTTTCTACCTGAAGTTTAGCTTCAAAGCGTTAGCCAAAATTTCTAAGAAAAAGTGTTAATTATGAACAAAGAACAGAAAACTTCCATCAGTTGTTTGATGTGGACTCTCTAGATCTGAACTTGTTCTCGAATTTTTAACAACTTGAGAAATGCCATCAGCTCTGCAGACTTCACTGCATAAATATTTAGACATCACCTGTCCTGAGAATCATTGCCTTTCATTTTAAATGTAACGGTGCTCTGACACATTGGCGGCCATGAATAATCGACTACATTTCACTCACAATCCGGACTCAGCAGAGGGAGAGCGCGAGAGAGAGAGACAGCAAGACATAAAGAGAGATAATTCAAGAGACAAAGAGATGGCTCAAGAAAGAGAGAGAGGAGACTCAAGACAGAGAGAGAGAGAGAGATAATTCAAGAGACAAAGAGATGACTCAAGAAAGAGAGAGAGGAGACTCAAGAGAGAGAGAGAGAGACAGCAAGACATAGAGAGAGAGATAATTCGAGAGACAAAGAGGTGGCTCAAGAAAGAGAGAGAGAGGAGACTCAAGAGAGAGAGAGAGAGAGAGAATTCAAGAGACAAAGAGAACACTCAAGAAAGAGAGAGAGAGGAGACGAGAGAGAGAGAGATAATTCAAGAGACAAAGAGATGACTCAAGAAAGAGAGAGAGGAGACTCAAGAGAGAGAGAGAGAGAGAGAGAATTCAAGAGACAAAGAGAAGACTCAAGAAGGAGAGAGAGAGGAGACTCAAGAGAGAGAGAGAGATAATTCAAGAGACAAAGAGAGGACTCAAGAAGGAGAGAGAGAGGAGACGAGAGAGAGAGAGAGAGAGAGAGAGAGAGAGAGAATTCAAGAGACCAAGATGACTCAAGAAAGAGAGAGAGGGGAGACGAGAGAGAGAGGGGGGTAATTCAAGAGACAAAGAGAAGACTCAAGAAGGAGAGAGAGAGGAGACGAGAGAGAGAGAGAAAGAAAATTCAAGAGACAAAGATAACTCAAGAAAGAGAGAGAGAGAGAGTGAAGACTCAAGAGAGAGAGATGATTCAAGAGACAAAGAGAAGACTCAAGGAGAGAGAGAGGAGACTTGAGAGAGAGAGAGAAAGAAAATTCAAGAGACAAAGATGACTCAAGAAAGAGAGAGAGGAGACTCAAGAGAGAGAGAGATAATTCAAGAGACAAAGAGAGGACTCAAGAAGGAGAGAGAGAGGAGACTCAAGAGAGAGAGAGAGAAAGAAAATTCAAGAGACAAAGATGACTCAAGAAAAAGAGAGAGGGGAGACGAGAGAGAGAGGGGTAATTCAAGAGACAAAGAGAAGACTCAAGAAGGAGAGAGAGAGGAGACGAGAGAGAGAGAGAGAGAGAGAGAAAGAAAATTCAAGAGACAAAGATGACTCAAGAAAGAGAGAGAGAGATTGAGAGAGAGAGAGACACAGCAAGATATAGAGAGAGATAATTTAAGAGACAAAGCGATGATGTAAGAAAGAGAGAGAGAAGATGAGAGAGAGAGAGATAATTCAAGAGACACATAGATGACTCAAGAAAAAGAGAGAGAGCGAAGACTCAAGAGAAAGATATGGCTCGCAGAGTCAAGGTGATGACTTGAGAAAGAGAGCGAGATGACTTGAGAGAAGGACAGAAGGTTTGAGAGAGATATGACTCAAGAAAGCAAGAGAGAGTGAAGACTCAATATAGAGAGATGATTCAAGAATGGGAGAGAGAGAGATGAGCTGAGACAGAGAAAAGGCTCAAGGGAAAGAGATGGCTCAGGAGAGAGAGAGAGAGATTTAAGAGACAAGGTGGTGACTCAAGAAAGAGAGAGAGATTACTCGAGAGAAGGGCAGAAGACTCGAGAGATATGATTCAAAAAATATTAGGGGAGAGAGAAAGAAAACTCAAGAAAGAGAAAGATATGAATCAATAAATGGGGGTAAGGAGATGAGGGGAGAGAGATAGAGAGAGATAATTCAAGATAGAGAGATGCTGAGGGAGAAGACTCATGAAAGAGAGAGATATAACTCAAGAAAGAGGTAACTTGAGAGAGAGAAGACTTAAGAGATGTATATGATTCAAGAAAGGAAGAGAGAAATATGACTCAAGAGAGAGAAATGACTTGAGATAAAGTGATAGGACTCAATAGAGAGAAATAGCGTGAAAGAGAGAGAGAGAGAGAGAGAGATAACTCAAGACAAGAGGAGAAAGAGATGACTATAGAGAGAGATTACTTTAGATAGATAGATGCCTTCAGAGAGAGTATTCTCAAGCGAGATATGCTCAATACAAAGAGAGAGATATGACTCAAGAGAGATAACTTGAGAGACAAAGAAGTCTCAAGAGAGCGATATGATTCAAGAAAGGGGGAGAGAGAGATGACGAAATAGAGAAAGAGATAGAGAGAGAGAAGACTCAAGACAGAAAAAGAGAGTGAGAGACCTGACTCAATAAAGGGGGAGAAAGAGATGAGGGGAGAGAGAGATGACTCAAGATAAGGAGATGCCTTGAGAGATGAGAGAGCGGGAAGGCTCAAGAGATAGAGACAATTTAGGAAAGAATGAGATATGACTCAAGAGAGAGATAACATCAGAGAGAAGTCTTAAGAGACAGATATAATTTAAGAAAGGAAGAGAGAAAGATGACCTTGAAGAGAGAGAGAGAGAGAGATGGTTCAAGAGACAGAAGTGACTTGAGAGAGAGAGAAAACTCAAGACAAGGGTGGAAAGAGATGGCGAGAGAGATGACTCAAGGTAGAAAGATGTTATGACTTGAGAGGAATGACTTGAGAGACAGAGAAGTCACCAGAGATAGATATGATTCAAGAAAGTGTGTGTGAGAGAGAGAGAGAGAGAGATGACTAAAGATAAAGAAAGATGAAATAAGAGAGAGAGAGAAAAATGGCCTGGGAAAGAGATGACTCAAGACAGAGAAATGACTTGAGAGATAGAGAGAAGACTCAAGACAAAGAGAGATATGACTCAAGAAAGAGGGGGCGGGGTGATCAAAGAGAGAGATGATTTAAGATAGAGAGATGCCTTGAGAGAGAGGGAAGACTCAAGAGATAGAAACAATTTAGGAAAGAGAGAGATATGACTCAAGAGGGAGATAACGTCAGAGAGAAGACTTAAGAGACAGATATAATTTAAGAAAGGAAGAGAGAAAGATGACTCAAAAAATAAAGATGACCTGGAAGAAAAAAGAGAGAGAGAGTGATGGGTCAAGAGACAGAAGTGACTTGAAAGAGAGAGAGAGAGAGATGACTTAATACAGAGAGAGAGAGAAATGGCCTGGGAAAGAGATGACTCAAGACAGAGAAATGACTGGAGAGAGAGAGAAGACTCAAGACAAAGAGAGATATGACTCAAGAAGAAGGGGACGGGATGATGAGAGAGAGAGATGATTTAAGATAGAGAGATGCCTTGAGAGAGAGAGAGAGAGAGAGAGAGAGAGAGAGAGAGAAGACTCAAGAAAGAAAGAAGACTCAAGAGAGAGCAATGACTCAGGAGAGCTGACTCAAGACAAAGAGAGAGGTATAACTCATGAAAGGTAGAGAGAGAGATGATAACAGAGAGAGACACAGAGAGATATCACTTAAGGAAGAGAGATGACTCAACAAAGAGAGAGAGAGGTGACCTGAGAGAGAGATTAATTTAGCAAGAGAGCGATGACTAAAGTGAGAATTATCACTCAAAAATTTGATAACTATGACTCAAGAGAAAGAGAGAAATGAGCGAGAGAGAGAGAGAGAGAGAGAGAGAGAGAGAGAGAGAAAGAGAGAACGATGACTCCAGAGAGTGAGAAAGAGAGAAAGAGATGATTCAAAAAAGAGAAGGAGATAAGTCGAGAGACAGAGATTGAGACTTGAGAGAAAGAGACTCGACAGAGAGTAATGGAAAGAGATGACTCAAAGAGAGAGAAACAAAGAGAGAGAAATGGCTCATAAGAGACAGAGGTGGCACCGCCGATGGCTTTGGTGACAATGCCCAATTGGGAGACAGGGCAGAGTGACGTCACCCTAAAACACGAAGTGCCCGAACAAGGACCTTCATGGTGGGATCACCAGATAATATTTTAATGAAAGCTGAGGATTTACAAATGCCGGAAAACAACCTTTGAAATAACAATACATTTAAAACTGTAATGGCCAGTCATAATTCAGCGAGATATCACCACTGAAGCCTTCAAGCTGCTCTCTATTCAGGCCTATGGAGAGTTTGTGCTCAGTGGGAATGGAGAGGGTCCTGCACATACGTAGGCCCGCTCAGAAGATTTGTAGAATTAGCTCTATGGCTTCCTGGGTGACATCTTGCCTTGGGGACAGTACAATATAGATGTAACTGTGCCAAAGGTGCAGTCGCACTTTAAATGTGGGAGCCAATAAGAGTTGATTAGTTCAACAGGCTTTCTTGTTATCTGTTTTTCTCCAGCTGCCGCAGCATGGCGGTTTGAGCTAACCAATGCAAACACATAACGGATGCAATTTGATCACGAAAGATAATATTTGCTGCAAAATCCCATACTGCTTTCAAATCTTACATCTATAATATCGTTGGTGTTTTTATGTGGAGCTTGGATGAAGGTACATGTTGTTCTTTAAGCTGTCATACTTTCCATCTTTATTTCCTTTAAAAAAAATACTTCCTGTCATTTCAGAGCTGTGACTAGATGAAACAGCAGATATAAGAAACTACATATACATAGTTTCCAGAAAAAAAAAAAAAAACAACAACAGAGAACTCGGTAACGTCTTTTATTTCCTTGATGGCCTTGCAAACATCTGCTCTGCCATTAAGATGTTGACGGGGCCAAGGACCTTCTGATACCGAAGTGTGATATTAACATCTCAGATACATTTGCCATTCCGCTCACAATAAGTCTTGCCGTCTGAAGCTAACGGCGTGTTTTTTTTTTTTCCACATAAATTGCAGCTGTCAGTTAAATGGATGTGACAGAACAATCTCCCGCAGATTGCATCCTACTAACCATTCTGGAATATTTATATATTTATATGCTATACACCATCATTTCTGCTAAATGGAGTTCCTGATCTTTGCTAGACTCCACCGGCTAATTTCCCTGCACCTTGACTGCCTGAATACGAATTGATGCCGATGTCAGATAATTAGCTATATAGAAACGGAATGTGATTCAGCTAATGATACTTAACTTCAGTGGGGTTAAATGCGGGAAAGACAAAAGGGGTTGATTTACTAAAAGCAAGTAGACTGTGCACTTTGCAAAGTGCAGTTGCTCCAGGTCTTAGTAAAGAGGTAAAACTTCACTTTGCAGAGAATACCCAATCACGTGCATTGAAAATGAAAAAAAAAAAAATCATTTTTGCTTGCAAATGATTGGACGATTGATGTCAGCAGAGCTTCTGCTCATTCACTAAGCTCTGGAGCAACTGCACTTTGCAAAGTGCACAGTCTATTTGCCTTTAGTAAATCAACCCTGAGGTGTTAGGACCAAAGCTAACTTTTTAAGGGATCAATAAGACTTTAATTCAAGTTGGGATAAATAAAAGTGTTCTTAATGGGGCGCATCACTATAGGAATCCTCAAAAGGTAGGAGGTCCCAATTCCCCTAATAGATCTTTAGATATCACTAGTAATATCACTATCATTAGAGGTCCCACCAGAAGGAGGAAGGTGGTGGTGATTCCTCTATATAGATCTTTGTATCACTAGATGGATTACCATCAGACGAAAGGAGGTTGTGATTCCTCTATATAGATCTTTAGTTATCACCAGCAGAAGGAAAGAGGCCCTGATTCCCCTATATACAGTAGATCGTTATATCACTAGAGGGGTCACCAGCAGAAGGAAGGAGGTCCTGATTCCTCTATGTAGGCCTTTATATCACTAGAAGGGTCACCAGAAGAATGAAGGAGGTCCTGATTACTCTATATAGATCTCTATATTACTAGAGGGGTCACCAGCCGGAAGAAAATAGATCCTGATTCCTCTATATAGATCTTTATATCACTAGAGGGACCACCAAAAGGAGGAAGGTGGTGGTGATTCCTCTATATAGATCTTTGTATCACTAGATGGATTACCATCAGAAGAAAGGAGGTTGTGATTCCTCTATATAGATCTTTAGTTATCACCAGCAGGAGGAAGGAGGTCCTGATTCCCCTATATACAGTAGATCATTATATCACTAGAAGGATCACCAGAAGAATGAAGGAGGTCCTGATTCCTCTATATAGATCTTTATATCACTAGAAGGATCACCAGAAGAATGAAGGAGGTCCTGATTACTCTATATAGATCTCTATATTACTAGAGGGATCACCAGCCGGAGAAAAGAGATCCTGATTCCTCTATATAGATCTTTATGTAGCTCCCCTACCATTTTGGTAGATACTTAGTGGTGTTTTTGATAGGTAAATTTAACCAGGACTATGTGTTTTTTTACTGGGCCTGGTTGTTTATTCAGGGTTGAGAGTGATAGAGTGATAGAGTAGAAGGGGGGTGTGACCTCCTCTGCTTGGGTGTGGACTCTGCTAGCAAGAGAGGATGGGCTGAGACGTGAGTGGCAGGAAACCCCATGTGAGAAAAGTGACCAATAATGTTTGTGGTCTGAAAGGCAGTCTCTCTTAAAAAGGGGGGGGGTCACATGTCACCGGGGGGGATTTTCCAGAAAAGGGCTCGAGGTCCAGAGGTTCAGGACCGGAGGCCTGGGGGTTCAGAGACCGCAATGCCTCTGGGGAGGAGGATGGAAAGCCCGGAAGTTCAGAGATCCCGCAGCCAGATAGCCGAAAGCGACTCTAGGGAGGCCAAGGTCGGGTTCCCTGGAGCAGGAGTCATCATGTCACGCAGGAGGAAGTAGCAACTAAGCGGAAAAAGAATACTGGGAACAGCTTTCTGTGAGTAGAACATGGACTGTTGTTGGGAGAGTGCAAAGGGAGTGCAAACCCAGTGGAGCTATTCAGAAATTCTTTGCAGTATATCCAAGGACCACAGTAGGAAACACTTCTCGGGGTTAGTGGAGGAGGTTGGACACTGCAAGTCAAGGAAATAGGTACTGAGGCCTAGGACTTTAAGTTTCAACTTCCATGGCATTATTCAGAGTGATGCTCACCTGCCCATAGTGAGAGTGTACTTCAGAAATCAGAGAAGGATCACTAACAGGGGAATTTAATCTACAAAGCTACGGTTACAATTTGATATTTCCCTTTTCTATTTCAAATATGGGATTCAACGGGGCATCTCATATGCTTCATTCTATTGCCCTACAAATGTGTCCCAAATAAAGCCATTTAAAAAGTTCAGAGTGTGAAGTGCTACTTTTATGGAATCACATGGGAGGATTGGAAATGGAACAAGCTGGCATAAGGTAAAATTAAAAAAATCAGCAGCTCCTAAGGGGGTAGTGCACTACATTTATATCTCTAGAGGGGTCACCAGCAGGAGAAAAGAGGTCCTGATTCATCTATATAGATCTTTACATCACTAGAGGGGTCACCAGCAGGAGGAAGGAGGTCCTGATCCCTCTATATAGATCTTTATATCACTAGAGGGATCACCAGCAGGAGGAAGGAGGTCCTGATTCCTCTATATAGATCTTTATATCACTAGAGGGGTCACCAGCAGAATGAAGGAGGCCCCAATTACTCTATATAGATCTCTATATCACTAGAGGGGTCACCAGCCGGAGAAAAGAGATCCTGATTCATCTATATAGATCTTTATATCACTAGAGGGGTCACCAGCAGAATGAAGGAGGTCCTGATCCCTCTATATAGATCTTTATATCACTAGAGGGGTCACCAGCAGAATGAAGGAGGCCCCAATTACTCTATATAGATCTTTATATCACTAGAGGGGTCACCAGCCAGAGAAAAGAGATCCTGATTCATCTATATAGATCTTTATATCACTAGAGGGGTCACCAGCAGTAGGAAGAAGGTCCTGATCCCTCTTAATAGATATTTATATTACTAGAGGGACCACCAGCAGAATGAAGGAGGCCCCGATTACTCTATATAGATCTCTATATCACTAGAGGGGTCACTGGCCGGAGAAAAGAGATCCTGATTCATCTATATAGATCTTTATATCACTAGAGGGGTCACCAGCAGGTGGAAGGAGGTCCTGATCCCTCTATATAGATCTTTAGTTATCACTAGAGGTCATTCTTAATACATTTGTACACTTGAAACAGATTATCGTTCAGGACCAGCTTTTGGAAGTCTAACCCCAATATTTTGGTTCAAGTAGTGCTGAACTGCAATATAATAGAGTGTCACCTTCATTCTATAGCTAGTGTCATCCAACTTAAAGTGGACTTAGCAACAGTTACGTTGCTAAGCCCACTTACGTCACGGAGGTCACGGTACTCGCCTTGACACTGCCTTCACCTGCTTTTCTTTCCAGAAGGATAAAGCCATCTTTGTTCAGCCACCATCCAAGGTTGTCATCTACTTGCTGGACTGAGATGTCAGCTCAGGGATGACCTCATTATGTAAGTCTTGGTACCTGTGCAGTTCTTGGATGTTTTGATAAATATCTGATTAGCCCCCTTTGCAGGCTCTCACCTTGTGACATGCTACAAAGTTCCAATGTTGCAGCCTGATGGCCTCATCTCAGCCTAGGCAACGTCAATATCTAGAGGTCAATGACAGCTATTTTTTTTTTTTTTTATTCTGTTGCTGGATATTGTGACATCTCAGTAATGTATTTATGCAGTTTTGTAAAGTTAGTGAAGGGTCCACTTTAATATTAAGAAGAATTCTGGGTCTTGGCCAGAGAGAACTAATAACCAACTAGCCACCAACCAAGCAAACCCAATGCATTCTGCTGGTTGCTTTGACAAGCCACCCAGACGATTAGGGGAAGTTCATGTAGCTATCAGGCCTGCTGAGCCACACATCAACCCATAGCTAATGTCTAGTTATAGAGTCACATCAGTTCTGCCTCCTTCTAACTGTACCATAAATGGCCAACGCTGCACGCCACTCTGAAATATGAAGAGTGATATTGCAGCTATTCAGGAATGCTAATGCTTCTTTGAGCCTACTTAGCGAACGGCAAGGCAGACAATGAGCTGCATAGCAACCCAACACCTTCCTCCTTCCACTTTTGTAAACAGAACAGATAAACACAATTCCAGCAGCACATATGTTGGAAATAATTAGCAAATTCTTCAAATTCCCATTAAATAAAAACGAGTCTGCACTAAGAGTAAGACTGGAGCCGCTCGGCTTCTTAAAGTATAAAATATCACTTATTCCTTCAGCAGTTTGCATTGTTTAAAATAATAATAGGATATATTAAGCTACACAACAAGAATGCACTGTGGAATGTATGTGAACATCTGCAGGCAGTATATCGTGCTATTAAAGTGGTTGTAAACCCTTACAAACCACTTTGACCTACAGGTAAGCCTAGATTAAGGCTTACCTGTAGGTCCAAGCAATATCTCCTAAACCTATATGGTTTAGGAGATATTTGCCCGAAAATGGGCACCGCTGTCTACGGCGCATGCGCCGTAGACAGCGGCGCGCAGGCGCACTAAACGCGGCAAGTCCAAGAATGGAGCTGCCTAATTTGTCGACTCCCGTGCGCATGCGCGGGAGTGACGTCATCGCGGCTTCGCCGAATGACAGCGGCGGAGCTGCGAGACGCGACTCCCGTGCGCATGCGCGGGAGTGACGTCATCGCGGCTTCGCCGCTGTCATTCGGCAGAGCTGCGAGACGCCACCAGCAAGATGGATGCGGCGGACTACAGGGGACAGCGGCGACTTCGCTGGCTCCTGTGGCAGGTAAGTGACACATAATGAGCTACTATGCGATGCATAGTAGTCCATTATGCTTTACCTTTGCAGGGAAAAAAAGAGGAAGTAAACCCATCAGGGTTTACTTCCTCTTTAAAGGGGAAGTAAACCCATCTATAAAAAAGTTTCATTTCTGGCACCTGTCGGAAATGTAACATTCCCATTGGTTGTGCTCTTAATCATACTGTCAAACCATCCAATGGCTGTTGTCCAAACTGATCACATGTGCAGCATCATGGCAGTTGTAGATTAAACAGAGGCAAAGATGGCAGCTTTCATGGCTGAAAAACGATAGGAGGGTTTACTCCCACTTTAATAGCTTTTATTCTGCCAGATCTTGGATAACAAAGGTGTGTTGTTGGATCGCTGGTCTCCAGCCTAGTTTGACCCCTTTCACACCACCGTCGGATTTGCGCCGCATTTCGCCCGCTAGTGGGACGCTTTTATCCCCGCTAGCGGCCGAGAAAGGGTTAAAAACGCCAGCAATAGCGGCGTTTTGCCGGCAGTATTGCAGCGCTGCCCCGTTGATTTCAATGGGGGGCAGCGGTGGAGGAGCAGTAAACACACCACTCCAAAGAAGCTGCTGGCAGGACTTTTTCCTGACTTCCTGCCAGCGCACCGCTGTAGTGTGAAAGCCCTCGGGCTTTCACACTACACATAATGGTGCAGCTGTTTTAGGGCGGATTGCAGGCGCTATTTCTAACGCTATAGCATCTGCAAAATGCCCTTGGTGTGAAAGGGGTCTTAAGGCCCCTTTCACACGGGACGGATCAGTAATGATCCACCCCATGATGATCCACTTGCTCAGCGGGGATCGTTCCGTTGTGCCCGCTGAGCCGGCGGATAACAGGGCGGTCCCGGCACACTGTGCAGGGACCGCCCTGTCAGCTCTCCGCTCTCCTCTATGGGGGATGGGATGAACACGTGCCGTCTGTCAGTGTTCATCCGATCAGCTCTGCAGACGGATAGAAAAATAGGATTTTCCTCCGTCTGCAGAATCGGACAATAGCGGAGGTGGACGATAGAGGGTGTCTGCGGATGTTTATCCGCAGACACCCGCTTTCCCATAGGGATGCATGTATGTCCGTATTTCATCCGCAAACGGATGGATGAAATACGGACATAATACGGGCATGTGTGAAAGGGGCCTAAGTGTTCTTAGTGTGGTAATTTGATTGAAGGCAGCTAACTAGAAGCTGACTGAACCCAATGATGTCTTCTGCTCAATGGTGGATGCTGCTTGGCCAGAGACCCGAGTGAGTCCCTCTAATACGTTCCCAACAAACCCAATCAATCAAAAAAAAAAACATACCTTAATCCAGTTACCTCCCCATCCTATACATTTTTAAGTCCCAAAGAAGAGGCACTGATCTGTGGTCTGGTTAAGTATTTCTCCTAAATGTGAATTTAGTTGAATACAGCGTATGAGCACAATATGTTGGCTCTTTTAACGTTTTGACCCTATACAATTCATTTAGCTTCTCCAGTATACAGATTTTACCTTATTAATATCAAGTTTGCATCAGCCCCTGAGGAAGTGAACTGTTGTTCACGAAATGCGTCGAGTCAAATCATTAACCTGTCCTCTGTCTGTGGCTACTGTAGATAGATCTTGTGTGAACCAATAAATCTGTTCTTTATTTCATCGATACCAGTGTCGCACCTCATTCAAAGTTCCAAGGGCAAACTTTCTGTATTTGTGTCTTATTAGAATATGGTATGGGAACGTGCTCAAAGGCAGCTCGGTAGAAGCTGAGTGAACCCAATAGGATATCCAGGTGAGAAGTGGATGGGGCTTGACCAGTGATCTGAATGATCCTCACTTATACATGCCCAACAAACTCAATCAATCAAGAGACCAGACCTTTATACAGTTGCATTTCCATCATATCCATCACAAAGAAGTGGAATTTCTTTACCCTCCGTGTTGGGGCAAAAAATCAAACTGGACCATTTTTCCCAATCTCACATCAATTATTCAGATTATCTACATTGTTTTGTAAGTATCTTTGGAAGTAATTGACTACTATATATCTATATATATATTTTGTGGCAGCACGCAGGTAAAATCACCTGGTTGTATTCAGGATGGGAAATATGTGTGTCCTAGATTCAGGCTGTATGCAGACTTTTACAATTAGAGGGGAAGAGTTAATGAGCCCAGCTGTAGTAAGTGGGCTCATTAAGACCTCTACAAAAAAACCCAGCATGCATAGGGAGATGCTCCATCCTGGAACCAGTTTTGTGTGTATAGACTGGGGAGTCTGAGATCTGTTCTGTGCGGTGAGTTAACGCCTGTGTGGCAAACCCCTACAATAGGGACAGGGACTGGGGCAGCACAAGGCTGCACCCAGTTGTTAGACAGGGAGTCTACGTGTGTAGTTAGAGGTCAAGCTGACCAGGATTTATTTTCTTGTTTTATTTTGTTTGGCTGTTATATGTATCACTGCATGTAGCCTAAATAAACCGGATCTTTTGTTTTTTGCACCTACACCGCTGTCTGCTGTGCCTGACTTTGTGTTGTGAACCCATCCAGGGGGTCACACACACCCGCTACCGAGCTAACCCCTCACAGTTGGTGGAGAATTTTGGCAGTTTTTTTTAAAAAAATTTTTAAAAGGCCAGCATGGAGGAGATACTGAGACAGCTGGCTCTAGCAAATGCAAATCAGCAGCAAGCAAATGCAAATCAGCAGCAAACAAATGCGGCTTTACAAAAGAGCCTTGCAGCCCAGCAGAAAGCTCATCAGCAGAGTATGGAAGCTCAGCAACAAGCCCAGCAGCAGACAAATGCAAATCAGCAGCAGATAAATGCAACTTTGCAGCAGAGTTTGGAAGCTCAGCAACAAGCCCAGCAGCGATCTGAAGCCCGCTTCATAGACCTGTTGCAGAAGCAAGAGCAGAGCTTTCAACAGCAAATAGAGACATTGATACAGCAACGTCCGCAGACCAATGAAGCAAGTGGTTACAATAATACCGCATCCTTTGGTGTGAGCCGTTTACTGACAAAAATGACTGGGAGTTCTACCTAAGGTCTGGCGGGAGCAGCCCAGGAAGCCCATGCTGCAAGAGACAGTGAAAAAGATTATTTGCTACCGCTGCCGGCAAGAGGGACATATTGCAGCCAATTGCCCAGTTGTGGATGAGCCTATGCAATGTGACTTTATAAGGGAGAGACGTCAGTCGCTGTTTGCGACAGTTGCATGCACTGCCATTCGGGGACCTGAGAGACATTTATGTAAAATGTGTATTAATGGTAGACATGTTGATGTGTTGCTAGATTCAGGTAGCCTGGTAACATTGATAAAAGCTGAATTAGTTACTACAGAGGTCTCTGGGAAGAACAGGGTGGCTGTTATTTGTGTGCATGGGGACACCCGAGAGTATCCTGTAACTTCAGTGTTTTTTGAGACCCCCAAAGGTAACCTCTCTCATCAGGTGGGGTTAGTGTCTCACTTACCACATGATGCTATTGTGGGAAGGGATTTTCCAAAATTCTGGGAACTCTGGGATTGTCCTGAGCCCCCCACTGGTGCCCCTATAAACCAGGAAGATGACCAGAATTCCTCTGGGAGTGGTGAGGACTCTCCTGAATTTCCCTTGTCGGTATTGGCGGGGGAAACTCGAGAAACTGGGGAGGAGCCAACATCCTCAGATGAAAACATGCCGTCTGTGGAGTTTTCGGATCTTGAGGTTCACAGGGAAAATTTTGCCACAGAACAGTTAAAAGACCTCACCCTAATAAAGGCACGGGAAAATGTGGTGAAAATAGATGGCGAGTTAGTGAACCCAGATAAGACTTGCCCTTATCCTTACTTCACTATGGAAAGGGACCTGCTGTATCGAGTGGCTCAAAGGGCAGAAGAAACCATTGAGCAACTTGTAGTGCCCAAACCTTACAGGAAGTTGGTGTTAGAATTGGCTCATGGACACATTCTGGGAGGTCATCTGGGGACAGAGAAAACCAGAGAGAGGGTATTGCAGAGATTCTATTGGCCTGGGGTCATGAAGGAAATAGAAAAGTATTGTTCCTCCTGCCCTGTGTGTCAGAAGACGGCACCTATGCCACATTTCCGTAACCCGCTGGTACCTCTTCCTATCATTGAGGTCCCCTTTGAAAGGATCGCAATGGATTTGGTAGGTCCGATAATGAAGTCCGCCAGGGGGCATCAGTACATTTTGGTTATATTGGACTATGCCCCCCGTTATCCGGAAGCAATTCCTCTCCGAAATACCTCGGCCAAAACCATAGCCAAAGAGCTATCTCTTGTTTTTAGCCACGTGGGTATTTGTAAGGAACTGCTTACGGACCAAGGTACACCCTTTATGTCCCGGGTTATGAAAGAATTATGCAAGTTGTACAAAGTGAAGCAATTGCGTACATCTGTGTATCACCCCCAAACAGATGGGTTGGTTGAAAGATTCAACAAAACCCTAAAACAAATGTTAAAGAAGGTGGTGGATAGAGATGGAAAGAATTGGGATTGTCTAATACCCTATCTGATGTTTGCCATTAGGGAGGTACCCCAATCCTCTACGGGTTTCTCACCCTTCGAGTTGCTCTATGGGAGACACCCAAGAGGGCTGCTGGATATCGCCAAGGAAACTTGGGAAAATGAGAGTTCTCCTCACAGGAGTGTGATTGAGCATGTTGCCCTGATGCAAGATAGAATTGCACAGGTAATGCCAATTGTAAAGGAACATTTAACCCAAGCGCAGTTAGCACAGCAGAGAGTGTACAACCGTGGGGCCAAGACCCGTACTTTTTCCCCGGGGGGTAGGGTCTTGGTGCTAGTCCCTACGGTTGAAAGCAAATTTCTGGCCAAATGGCAAGGTCCATACGAAGTAATTGAAAAAATTAGTGAGGTGAACTACAGGGTTAGACAGCCAGGAAGGCGAAAGCCGGAGCAGATCTATCACGTCAATCTGCTGAAAGCCTGGAGGGATAGGGAATCCCTAGTCGCGGAGACTTTGTCACAAGCACAGCCTGTTTGCTTAGTTCCTGAGGTTGGAATAGCAGACACCTTATCGAAACCCCAACAACAGGAGGTTAAAGAGTTTGTACTTCGTAACAAAGAGATTTTCTCTGAGCTGCCGGGACAAACATCTGGCGTAGAGCATGACATTATCACCCCGCCAGGAGAAAGGGTAAAACTAAAACCTTATAGAATACCTGAGGCCCGACGGGAGGCGATACGTGGGGAGGTTCAAAGGATGCTGGAATTGGGTGTGATAGAGGAGTCCCAGAGTGACTGGTCCAGTCCTATCGTACTAGTGCCCAAACCTGATGGGAGCTGGCGATTTTGTAACGATTTTAGACAATTAAATAAAGTTACAAAATTTGACACCTACCCCATGCCACGTATAGATGAGTTGATTGACCGGCTGGGAACAGCCCGATATATGACAACTCTTGATCTCACCAAAGGGTATTGGCAAATTCCCCTGGCCGAGTCGGCCAAGGAGAAAACTGCGTTTGTAACCCCAGATGGGGCATTCCAATATAAGAGAATGCCGTTTGGGTTACAGAATGCACCGGCAACATTCCAGCGGAAAATGGATAAGATTCTGAGGCCCCATCAGAAATATGCTGCAGCTTACCTGGATGATGTGATTATCCATAGCACAGACTGGGTCTCACATTTGCCAAAAGTACAAGCAGTCCTAGACTCTATCCGGGAAGCTGGGTTTACGGCCAATCCAAAGAAGTGTACCATTGGACAGGAGGAGGCCAAATATCTTGGGTACACTATTGGGAGGGGGGTGATAAAACCCCAAGTCAATAAAGTCGAGGCCATACAGAGTTGGCCACGTCCCAACAGCAAGAAACAGGTACGAGCCTTTCTGGGAATCGCTGGCTATTATCGACGATTCATTCCCTATTTTGCTTCTCAGGCTGTGCCCCTCACCAACCTGACAAAAGGGAAAGAGTCGGTTATGGTTAAATGGTCCCCAGAGGCTGAAGAAGCATTTCAGTCCTTAAAAACAGCCTTATGTAGCCAGCCAGTGTTGTACTCACCAGACTTCTCTAAGGACTTCGTGGTACAAACTGATGCGTCAGACGTTGGGTTAGGAGCAGTGTTATCCCAGGTCTGGAACGGGGAAGAGCACCCAGTCATTTACCTCAGCAGGAAGTTGAAGTCCCATGAGGTAAATTACTCCACGATTGAGAAGGAATGTTTAGCAGTGAAGTGGGCTCTAGATTCCCTTCGGTACTATCTGCTAGGTAGGCACTTTGACCTGGTGACAGATCACACTCCTTTAAAGTGGATGGCTCAGAACAAGGAGACCAATAGAAGGGTAAATAGGTGGTTCCTGGCCCTACAGGAATTTAACTTTACAGTTAAGCATCGCCCTGGTGTTAAAATGGGGAATGTGGATGCTTTGTCTCGGATACATGCGTGTCTGGCTGCTTGTGTTACAACTCCAAGGTTGAAACAAGAGGGGGAGGTATGTGGCAGCACGCAGGTAAAATCACCTGGTTGTATTCAGGATGGGAAATATGTGTGTCCTAGATTCAGGCTGTATGCAGACTTTTACAATTAGAGGGGAAGAGTTAATGAGCCCAGCTGTAGTAAGTGGGCTCATTAAGACCTCTACAAAAAAACCCAGCATGCATAGGGAGATGCTCCATCCTGGAACCAGTTTTGTGTGTATAGACTGGGGAGTCTGAGATCTGTTCTGTGCGGTGAGTTAACGCCTGTGTGGCAAACCCCTACAATAGGGACAGGGACTGGGGCAGCACAAGGCTGCACCCAGTTGTTAGACAGGGAGTCTACGTGTGTAGTTAGAGGTCAAGCTGACCAGGATTTATTTTCTTGTTTTATTTTGTTTGGCTGTTATATGTATCACTGCATGTAGCCTAAATAAACCGGATCTTTTGTTTTTTGCACCTACACCGCTGTCTGCTGTGCCTGACTTTGTGTTGTGAACCCATCCAGGGGGGTCACACACACCCGCTACCGAGCTTACCCCTCACAGTATATATATATATATATATATATATATATATATATATATATATATATATATATATATATATATATATATATATATATATATATATATATATATATACTGTATATATACATATTTATATGTATAGATATATATAGATATATATATCACTATATCAAAATAAATAAATAGAATACAATAAAATAAATGAAAAACAAATATACATACTTCAGTATAATTTCTGTTTAAAAATTACTGATAAACATTTTGTTCTTGTTGTGCATCCAAGAACGGACATTGGAAATGCACCACATTTTAGCCATACATTATTCAAAATGTAAAAAATATATATATATATATATATATATATATATATATATATATATATATATACACAATAGATTTTATTGTATTCTATATATATATATATATATATATATATATATATATATATATATATATATATATATATATTTTTTTTGTTATTTATTTATTTTTTGCTAATTTAGTCTCCAATATTCTTTGAAGCTGTTATTGAATATGTTTATATTTTGCCTTTTCTGGTTCCTCCCCCGCCCTATCTTTTTTTTTTTTGTAATTACTTTTTGATTATACTAATTATTTTTGGTACTTATTTCTGTTTCCAGGACAGGAAGTAAAGAGAATTTTTCATAACAGGACAGCGGCAGCAAAAAAAAAAAATTTTTTTTTTTTTTTAATTGTTGGAGTTTATCGTACATTAGTATTTTGCAACTTTTGCCAAAAAGGAGAAAATCTTGCCATGAAATCTTAAAAACGATTGTTCCACCACCGTAATATGACAACATTTATTTATCTTGTGATTCATTGTCTGGATCTTATTTACTTTTTCCAGAAATTATACACAAAATGACAGATTTTTTTATTTTTTTTTAACGCCTCACCAATGCGGCCCGTCCTTGAGCTTCCAGTTAATTTTTCTTAATGACGTTGCCCATAAATCGCCGCCGTGGGGGGCTCTGGCAGCTCACACATGGAAATGTTGTTAAAACGCCTTGAACACAACATGGGATCTTTCCCGAGGAGTCATTAGAGAAATTGATGCGCTCTGTTTTTCCCGATCTCGGTGGCCTCATTATAGTGAGGAAAGGGAGGAAGAAGTGTTATGGGTGATGGAGAGGTGTGCGGAGAAGGGCAGGCGATGACCTTTACAGCGTGAGCCGAGGGTGAGGGTTTTCTATTCTAGGAGGAAGACCAAAAATTTTTTGTTGCTGATGCTCCTAAAAGTGAATCATCTCTAAAGTACAAAACAGAAAAATAAGCCTTGTGATGAGTACAGGAAACCAACTACATGGCTTGTACATTGGTAACCCCTTACCAACCATCCCCAGTGTCCCTCTTCCCGGGTCTGGACACCCGCTGTGCCCATTATGAGTGGTTTCCACCAACACTGTGCTGAGTTCCCGGGTCTGTACATCTTTTGTGCCCATTATGAGGGGTTTCCACCATCTCTGTGCTGAGTTCCCAAGTCTGTACATCCGCTGTGCCCATTATGAGAGGTTCTCACCATTCCTGTGCCGAGTTCCCAGGTCTGTACATCTTTTGTGCCCATTATGAGGGGTTCCCACCATCCCTGTGCTGAGTTCCTGGGTCTGTACACCCGCTGTGCCCATTATGAGAGGTCCCCACCATCCCTGTGCTGAGTTCCCAGGTCTGTACATCTTTTGTGCCCATTATGAGGGGTTCCCACCATCCCTGTGCTGAGTTCCTGGGTCTGTACACCCGCTGTGCCCATTATGAGAGGTTCTCACCATTCCTGTGCCGAGTCCCCGGGTCTGTACATCTTTTGTGCCCATTATGAGGGGTTCCCACCATCCCTGTGCTGAGTTCCTGGGTCTGTACACCCGCTGTGCCCATTATGAGAGGTTCTCACCATTCCTGTGCCGAGTCCCTGGGTCTGTACATCTTTTGTGCCCATTATGAGGGGTTTCCACCATCTCTGTGCTGAGTTCCCAAGTCTGTACACCCGCTGTGCCCATTATGAGAGGTTCTCACCATTCCTGTGCCGAGTCCCTGGGTCTGTACATCTTTTGTGCCCATTATGAGGGGTTTCCACCATCTCTGTGCTGAGTTCCCAAGTCTGTACACCCGCTGTGCCCATTATGAGAGGTTCTCACCATTCCTGTGCCGAGTCCCCGGGTCTGTACATCTTTTGTGCCCATTATGAGGGGTTCCCACCATCCCTGTGCTGAGTTCCTGGGTCTGTACATCTTTTGTGCCCATTATGAGGAGTTTCCACCATCCCTGTGCTGAGTTCCTGGGTCTGTACATCTTTTGTGCCCATTATGAGGGGTTCCCACCATCCCTGTGTGAGCAAAATAAAGAAACAGCCATTGCTGGGCTTTCCTGAAATTTCTAGTTGCTTGTCAATCACTTTAACCCTTTCTGGCCTTCAGGAGTTTGATAGGTATATAAATATACATATATACCAGTGATGGCGAACCTTGGCACCCCAGATGTTTTGGAACTACATTTCCCATGATGCTCAACTACACTGCAGAGTGCATGAGAATCATGGGAAATGTAGTTCCAAAACATCTGGGGTGCCAAGGTTCGCCATCACTGATACATACACTATATTACCAAAAGTTTTGGAACACCTGCCTTTACACGCGCATGAACTTTAATGGCATCCCAGTCTTAGTCCATAGGGTTCAATATTGAAAGGCCAGTGAGGAACATCGCACACTGAGATGGAGAATGATATTCTTCCTTTATCCTTTAGCTGCAAAGGGCGGAGCCAACTCAATATTGAACCCTACGGACTAAGACTGGGGTGCCATTAAAGTTCATGTGCGTGTAAAGGCCGGCGTCACAATACTTTTGGCAATACAGTGTCCCTATATATATATATATATATATATATATTTTTTTTTAATATATATTATATTATATATATATATATATATATATATATATATATATATATATAATAACAAAATATATATAGCTACACCATATATACCGTATGTAGAGAGCAGAGAATAACCTTTGTATTTACCTCCCATATATAGAAATATGAGGCAGATGGTTGCCATTCTACTCTTTATATCGTTACTCATTTGTAAGAATAGAACGTGCGCTGCAGCCATCTGTCTTGGATATAATATTTATATTTTGCATATAGCTTGAAACCAGAACTGGGGGGTTGCAGCCTACATAGAGCTTATTTAAATGTCCATCAGACAAAAAGTTTACAGTTTGGCTACAATTTGGGGAAACAAGCCCTTCATCAGGCCAAGAAAGAACATCCCTGCCTGATGAAGGGCTTGTTGCTCGAAACTGTAGCCAAACTGTAATTGTTTTTTTTTTTTTTTAAGTCTGAAGAACATTTAAATAAACTCTCTGTATGCTGCAACCCGCCCCCCCCCCGCCCCCCCAGTTTTGGTTTCCTGATGCATACTGAGCCTGGAACGAAGGCCCTGGTTACGTGGATGAACTACAATAATTGCAGGTGTTATCTATACTTCTTTGGTCCTGCTGCTTTCTATCTCCACCTTCGGTCCATGCCCCCAATTCAGCTAGAGATTTCGCAGAGCTGTGGTGGCAGCTCCGCACATGCTCAGTTTTCAGTTTCTACGCTGAGCCTTTCCTCCCCATCACGTCTGAGCAGCCCATGTGACTATAGAGTCAGACACATGCGGGCGTATCCACAGTGGTAAATGACACTCCCACTCCCTTCCTCCTCCATGCCCACTAACCAGCTAAACACAATAGGGGCGGGATATTGCATGTAGATTGATGGAGGCTTCACCTCCCTCGTATTCTAAGACACAGGCTGGAGGGGGGGGGGGGGGCATGACAAAGCCTGTGACTGGCAGAAATCCGCCCACACCATGTTATTGCCAACAAAAAAAAAAAATGATAAAGATTTTATTTAAAAATATATATTTGTATGAAAATGTAAAACAAATTATTGATATTAATTATCTATTTTGACTCTGTATTCCAAAGGCTGTTTTTTTTTTTGAACATATGACCAGCAGGCTGGGAGAGAGCTGGGTCATGTGACAGCTGGATATCCATTAGGAAAAAAGTAGTCCTTTTTTATTAAAATAATTACAGTGCCATCATCTATATACAGAAATAGAAGAGACAATGTGAATTAACCAGGTAAGGACCAGGCCTATTTCTGACATGTGTTGTTTACAAGTTAAAATCAGTATTTTTTTGCTAGAAAATTACTTAGAACCCCCAAACATTATATATGTTTATTTTTATTTATTTTTTTATTTTATTTTTTATTATTTTTTCAGCAGAGACCCTAGAGAACAAAATAGAGATTGTTGCAAAATTTTATGTCACACTGTATTTGCGCAGAGGTCTTACAAATGCATTTTTTTGGGGGGGGGGGGGGAAATGTGCGCTGTTTAAACACCGTTTAGATATGTGGGTGCGACTTACATTTGCATTCGCTTCTGCGCACAAGCTCGGAAAGGACAGGGAGCTTTAACATTTTTTTTTTCTTACTCATTTTACTATTTTTTTATTTTACAATGTTCCTTTATCTTATTTTTTATTTTTTTTCTGATCACTTTTATTCCTATTACAAGGAATGTATCCCTTGTAAAAGAAATAAGCATGACAGGTCCTCTTTATGGAGAGATCTGGGGTCAAAAATACCTCACATCTCACATTTACACTTAAAAGCAAAAAGCAAAAATAACTAAATAAATAAATAAATAAAAAAAGTTGTTAAGCCTTTAAGAGTTAAATAAAAATAAAAAAAAATCATCCCTTTTAAAGAGGAACTACAGTCTGCTCACATAATTTGTAATAAAAATATCTTTGCCATTCTGAAGCTTCCCTCCAACCACTTTGTATATTGTTTTATATATACTGCGATTCCGTACTTGCCAAATGTGCTGCAGAAATCTCCCTCCAACCGAGTCTGGCTGCAGCCATTTTAACTGTGGGCAGCTGAAGCGGCTGCCTGTTCACTTCCTGGATTTACACAGACACACATGAGACACATCTCCAGCTCTGCGGCTCTCACTGGCCCTCTTATGACTCACCGAAAGTGAGAGAGAGAGAGAGAGCTGTGCTGTGCATGATGTCATAATCCTAGGCTAATGACCAGACAAGAAACAGGAAGTGGGCTGTATAAGGGATTTACTGTCATAAAAATAAATGGTTTACTATCCAAAGTTAAAACAGCAAGGGCAGAAGATTTAATAGATGGAAAGTTGAAAAAAAAATACTGAAGTTCCGCTTTAAGGCCGGAATACGGAAGTGACATCGGACGTCGCTCCGATCCTCCAAGGCCATAGAGCCGAGTGGGGGCTATCTTGCCCTCAGTCTGCTTCCTGCCCAAGCCGCCGACAGGACCGGATCGGCTCTGCGCTAAACGAAAGGTGCGGTTAAGCCCGGAGATGACCGGAAAGCGATGGGAGGGGAGGGGAGGGGAGGGGGGGGGGTGCACCTATCCCGCCTCCTCTAAAAGTGATCTTGTGGCGAAAAAAAAAAATACGTGTTCATGAATTTTAGAAGAATAAACCAAACAGCAAAGTTAGCCCAATTTTTTTGTAGAATGTGTGAAAGATGATGTTACGCCGCGAGAAAATAAATGCCCAACATTCGTCGTTCTTTATAATTGCGCACGATCGTGGAATGGCGACAAACTATAGTACCTAAAAATCTCAATAGGCAAAGGGGTTCCATCTCCTATGGATACCAAGAATTGTTTTTTGTGGTTCTTCTTTTTTTTCTTCTTCTTCTTCTTTCTTTTTTGCTGTTTGAAATGCGACAAATGGATACATTCTAACAATTTGGAGATAAAAGTAAAATGTGAACTGTAGTGTATTATGTATACCTGGGGGGGTGAGTGTTAAATGTTGGTGGGGTGGGTGTAAAGAGTAAATGTGGGATGTATAAATGTATACTTGTTTTTTCGTTTTTTTATATGAATAAAAATTACCTTAATCAAAAAAAAAAAAAAGAAAAATAAAAGAAATCTCAATAGACAACACTTAAAAAAAAAAAAAATGTAACGGTTACCAGATTAGAGTTACAGAGAAGGTATTTTGCTAGAATTATTGCTCTCGCTCTGACGATCGCGGCGATACCTCACATGTGTGATTTGAACACCGTTTACATTTGCGGGCGCGACTTACGTATTTTTTATTTTTTTTTGTATAATGTGAAAGATGATTTTACGCCGAGTAAATAGATACCTAACATGTAATTCTTTGAAATTGCGCACACTCATGGAATGGCGACAAACTTTCGTACCTAAAAATCTCAACAGGCAAAAGGGTTCCATCTCCTATGGATACCGATAATTGTTTTTTGTGGTTCTTTTTTTTTGTTTTGTTTTTTTGTTTTTTTTCCTTCACTTTTTTGCTGTTTGAAATGCGACAAATGGATACATTCTAACAATTTGGAGATAAAAGTAAAATGTGAACTGTAGTGTATTATGTATACCTAGGGGGGTGAGTGTTAAATGTTGGTGGGGTGGGTGTAAAGAGTAAATGTGGGATGTATAAATATATACTTGTTTTTTGTCTTTTTATATGAATAAAAATTACCTTAATCAAAAAAAAAAAAAAAATTAAATTAAAAATCTCAATAGGCAAAGGGGTTCCATCTCCTACGGATACCAAGAATTGTTTTTTGTGGTTCTTTTTTTTTTTTTTTTTTTTCTTTCTTCTCTTTTTTGCTGTTTGAAATATGACAAATGGATACATTCTAACAATTTGGAGATAAAAGTAAAATGTGAACTGTAGTGTATTATGTATACCTAGGGGGTTGAGTGTTAAATGTTGGTGGGGTGGGTGTAAAGAGTAAATGTGGGATGTATAAATGTAAACTTGTTTTTTCGTCTTTTTATATGAATAAAAATTACCTTAATCAAAAAAAAAAAAAAAGAAATCTCAATAGACAACACTTAACCACTTCAGCTCCGGACCAATAAGCACATTAAGGACCAGAGGTCTTTTTGCAATTTCGCACTGCGCTGCTTTAACTGGTAATTGCGCGGTCATGCAATATTGCACCCAAACGAAATTTGCGTCCTTTTCTTCCCACAAATAGAGCTTTCTTTTGATGGTATTTGATTGCCTCTGCGATTTTTTTTTTTTTGCGATATAAATGGAAAAAGAGCGAAAATTTTGAAAAAAAAAGATATTTTCTTCTTTTTGTTATAAGAAAAATCGAATAAACTAAATGTTAGTCATACATTGAGGGCAAAATTTATTCAGCCACATGTCTTTAGTAAAAAAAATGTCAATAAGCGTATATTTTTTGGTTTGCGCAAAAGTTATAGCGTCTACAAACTAGAGTACATTTTCTGGAATTTACACAGCTTTTAATTTATGACTGCCGATCTCATTTCTTGAGGTGCTAAAATGGCAGGGCAGTACAAATCCCCCCCAAATGACCCCATTTTGGAAAGTAGACACCCCAAGGAAATTGCTGATGGGTATGTTGAGCCCATTGAATATTTATTTTTTTTGTCCTAAGGGATTGAATAATGACAAAAAAAAAAAAAAAATTTTTTTTTACAAAAAGTTGTCACTAAATGATATATTGCTCACACATGCCATGGTTATATGTGGAATTGCACCCCAAAATATATTCCGCTACTTCTCCCGAGTATGGGGATACCACGTGTGTGGGACTTTTTGGGAGTATAGTCGCGCACGGCACCCCGAAAACCAATCACCACCTTCAGGATTTCTAAGGGTGCAAATTTTTGATTTAACTCCTCACTACCTATCACAGTTTCGAAGGCCATAAAATGCCAAAATAGCACAAAACCCCCCCAAATGACCCCATTTTGGAAAGTAGACACCCCAAGCTATTTACTGAGAGGCATGTTGAGTCCATGGAATATTTTATATTTTGCCACAAGTTGCGGGAATATTACAAACTTTTTTTTTTTTTGCACCAAGTTGTCACTAAATGATATATTGCTCACACATGCTATGGGCATATGTGAAATGACACCCCAAAATACATTCTGCTGCTTCTCCCGAGTACGGGGATACCACATGTGTGGGACTTTTTGGGAGTCTAGTCGCGCACGGCACCCCGAAAACCAATCACCACCTTCAGGATTTCTAAGGGTGCAAATTTTTGATTTAACTCCTCACTACCTATCACAGTTTCGAAGGCCATAAAATGCCAAAATAGCACAAAACCCCCCCAAATGACCCCATTTTGGAAAGTAGACACCCCAAGCTATTTACTGAGAGGCATGTTGAGTCCATGGAATATTTTATATTTTGCCAAAAGTTGCGGGAATATTACAAACTTTTTTTTTTTTGCACAAAGTTGTCACTAAATGATATATTGCTCACACATGCTATGGGCAGAAGTCAAATTACACCCCAAAATAAATTCTGCTGCTTCTCCCGAGTACGGGGATACCACATGTGGGGGACTTTTTGGGAGCCTAGCCACGTACGGGACCCCGAAAACCAAGCACTGCCTTCCGGATTTGAATATAAAATGCTATAAAAAACAAACTAACCAGAGTCACCCGTAACACTTATACGGTGATCAGTGGTGAAAGGGTTAACTAGGGGCAATCAGGGGGTTCAAATTTTTATTAGGTAGTATATGGGGGTCCCTGGCGCTATATAAAAACCTGACGGGGAACCTAAATAACTAACTGGCTAACCAGCGTCACCAGTGACACTTATACTGTGATCGCTGGTGAAAGGGGGTGAAAGGGTTAACTAGCAGCAATCAGGGGGTTAAAACCATTATTGGGTAGTATATCGGGGTACCTAGCGCTATAAAAACCTGGCGGTGAACCTAAAAAAATAACTAGCTACCTAGCGACACTAGCGACACTGATGCAGCGTTCAGAAAAATTATCGCTTAGTGACACTGGCAAAAGGGGGTGAAAGGGTTAACTAGCGGAAATAAGGGGGTTAAAACCATTATTGGGTAGTATATCGGGGTACCTAGCGCTATAAAAACCTGGCGGTGAACCTAAAAAAATAACTAGCTACCTAGCGACTGTAGCGACACTAATGCAGCGATCAGAAAAACGATCGCTTAGTGACACTGGCAAAAGGGGGTGAAAGGGTTAACTAGCGGCAATCAGGGGGTTAAAACCATTATTGGGTAGTATATCGGGGTACCGAGCGATATAAAAACCTGGCGGTGAACCTAAAAAAATAACTAGCTACCTAGCGACACATGCAGCGATCAGAAAAATGATCGCTTAGTGACACTGGCAAAAGGGGGTGAAAGGGTTAACTAGCGGCAATCAGGGGGTTAAAACCATTATTGGGTAGTATATCGGGGGACCTAGCGCTATAAAAACCTGGCGGTGAACCTAAAAAAATAACTAGCTACCAGGCGACTGTAGCGACACTAATGCAGCGATCAGAAAAACGATCGCTTAGTGACACTGGCAAAAGGGGGTGAAAGGGTTAACTAGCGGCAATCTGGGGGTTAAAACCATTATTGGGTAGTATATCGGGGTACCTAGCGATATAAAAACCTGGCGGTGAACCTAAAAAAATAACTAGCTACCTAGCGACACATGCAGCGATCAGAAAAATGATCGCTTAGTGACACTGGCAAAAGGGGGTGAAAGGGTTAACTCTAGGGGCAATCAGGGGGTTAAATCTTTATTGGGGGGTGATAGGGGGCTACCCTGGACCTAACACTAACTGTCCTGACAGTTTTTACTGTCACAACTGACACTGAATGCATTGATCAGTAAAGAAATGATCAATGCAATCAGTGACACTGTGACTGGGGGGGGAGGGGGGGCGATCGGGGGGGGGATCGGGGGGGTTTGTGTGCCTGTGTGTACCTACATGTCAGTGTAGTGTTGGTGCACACTTACTTTTACTCTTCTCCTCGTAGTCCGGTCAAAAAGACCGCCCCGAGGAGAATGACATCACTTCCTCCTTCCTGTGTAAACAATACACAGGGGAGGAAGCTTCTCATTGGCCAGGAGCGATCCAGAGGGGGTGGCCCAAAAACCAACGGCCATCCCCTCATCACGGAGCGCTCCTGGACCGAATCGGACCGCCGTAAACAGCGGGAGGGGGTCCGATCGGACCCCCCACCCGCTGGAAGGCAATCACGTAGATGTACGTGATTGTGACTGCCTGTGCCATTGTGCTGACGTACAATGGCAATACGGCGGTCCTTAAGTGGTTAAAAAAATAAATAAAATGTAACGGTTACCAGATTAGAGTTACAGAGAAGGTATTTTGCTAGAATTATTGCTCTCGCTCTGACGATCGCGGCGATACTTCACATGTGTGATTTGAACACCGTTTACATTTGCGGGCGCGACTTACGTATTTTTTATTTTTTTTTGTATAATGTGAAAGATGATTTTACGCCGAGTAAATAGATACCTAACATGTCATTGTTTTTTGTCTTTTTATATGAATAAAAATTACCTTAATCAAAAAAAAAAATTAAAATTAAAAATTTCAAAGGGCAAAGGGGTTCCATCTCCTACGGATACCAAGAATTGTTTTTTGTGGTTCTTTTTTTTTTTTTTCTTCTTTCTTCTCTTTTTTGCTGTTTGAAATGCGACAAATGGATACATTCTAACAATTTGGAGATAAAAGTAAAATGTGAACTGTAGTGTATTATGTATACCTAGGGGGGTGAGTGTTAAATGTTGGTGGGGTGGGTGTAAAGAGTAAATGTGGGATGTATAAATATATACTTGTTTTTTGTCTTTTTATATGAATAAAAATTACCTTAATCAAAAAAAAAAAAAAAATTAAATTAAAAATCTCAATAGGCAAAGGGGTTCCATCTCCTACGGATACCAAGAATTGTTTTTTGTGGTTCTTTTTTTTTTTTTTTTCTTCTTTCTTCTCTTTTTTGCTGTTTGAAATATGACAAATGGATACATTCTAACAATTTGGAGATAAAAGTAAAATGTGAACTGTAGTGTATTATGTATACCTAGGGGGGTGAGTGTTAAATGTTGGTGGGGTGGGTGTAAAGAGTAAATGTGGGATGTATAAATATATACTTGTTTTTTCATCTTTTTATATGAATAAAAATTACCTTAATCAAAAAAAAAAAAAAAAAAAAAAAAATCTCAATAGGCAACACTTAAAAAATAAAAAATAAAAATTAACGGTTACCAGATTAGAGTTACAGAGAAGGTATTTTGCTAGAATTATTGCTCTCGCTCTGACGATCGCGGCGATACCTCACATGTGTGATTTGAACACCGTTTACATTTGCGGGCGCGACTTACGTATTTTTTATTTTTTTTGCATAATGTGAAAGATGATTTGACGCCGAGTAAATAGATACCTAACATGTCATTCTTTGAAATTGCGCACACTCATGGAATGGCGACAAACTTTAGTACCTAAAAATCTCAATAGGCAAAAGGGTTCCATCTCCTATGGATACCGATAATTGTTTTTTGTGGTTCTTTTTTTTGTTTTTTCTCCTTCTTTTTTCCCTTTTTTGCTTTTTGAAATGCGACAAATGGATACATTCTAACAATTTGGAGATAAAAGTAAAATGTGAACTGTAGTGTATTATGTATACCTAGGGGGGTGAATGTTAAATGTTGGTGGGGTGGGTGTAAAGAGTAAATGTGGAATGTATAAATATATACTTGTTTTTTCGTCTTTTTATATGAATAAAAATTACCTTAATCAAAAAAAAAAAAAAAAAATCTCAATAGGCAACACTGAAAAAAAAAAAAAAAATGTAACGGTTACCAGATTAGAGTTACAGAGAAGTTATTTTGCTAGAGTTATTGCTCTCGCTCTGACGATCGCGGCGATACCTCACACGTGTGATTTGAACACTGTTTACATGTGAAAGATTATTTTACTTGTTTTTTCGTCTTTTTATATGAATAAAAATTACCTTAATAAAAAAAATAAAAAAAAAATCTCAATAGGCAACACTTTAAAAAAAAAAAAAAATAATGTAACGGTTACCAGATTAGAGCTACAGAGAAGGTATTTTGCTAGAGCTATTGCTCTCGCTCTGACAATCGTGACGATACCTCACATGTGTGATTTGAACACCGTTTACATTTGCAGGCGCGACTTACGTATGCGTTTTCTTTGCTGCGCGAGCACGTGAGGACGGGGCGCTTTAAAAAAAATTTTTTTTTTTGGTATTATTTATTTATTATATTTTTTACATTGCCCATTTGATTAAATTCTGATCACTTTTATTGCTGTCACAAGGAATGTAACTATACCTTGTGACAGTAATAGGTGGTGACAGGTCCTCTTTATGGAGGGATCGGGGGTTCTACAACACCCCAAATATCTCCTTTGCACTTAAAATGATTCAGATCGCCAAAATCGGCGATTCTGAATACTGTAATTTGTTTTAAATCGCCGCCATTTTGCAGCCACGTAAACCAGAAGTGACGTGGCTTCCGGGATTTTACATCAGAGACCCCGATCGAAGCCGAATCCGTGGCTTTGTTCGGGGTCTCAGCCTGGTGGCTCGGGTCTCCCGGTGGGACAGGAGGCCCAGGGAGAGCGGCTTTTAGCCGCATTGGTTGTTATCACTAAAAAGCCAACTGCTATGCATGGAACTATCCCTTTACCATATAGGGGGTGGCGTGGGTAGAGGGGGCGGCGCCCATGCGCCCTTAATGGAGGCCCCCCTGATTCTCACCTGAACCAGTGCGACCACTACAGCTAAGTAGGGTCATAAACAGCTTGGTGTAGCTTCACCATGGGCTACACCAAGAGCTCCTCTCCACTCCTTGCTCCCAAATAACCAGTGTTGGCCAATAGCAGAAATGTAGAGAAAAAAAAAAATTGATAGTGCTTATGCTGTTAAAAAAATTGGTATTTATTGCTTAAAAAATTATAACAGGGTACTCACATTTTTCTGGTGCTACAAGCGCACCAGTCTATAGACAGCCAAAGTATATTCCATGTTTGGGAATTAATCTCTCATTTCAAACAAGCCCCGTCGGTACTTTTCAGGAAAAAAAACACTAGCTCCATGCTAGTTCCTAATGCCGTGATTGTCTGTGTCCTTCCCCGACGTATTTCGGCACAGGGTCACGTGTCTTCCTCAGGGGAATTTCTATCATTGGTACCCTCATTCAGCAGATCCCCTGTTCAGTAGTACCCCCAGTTCTGCTGATCCTCTGCTCATTAATATCCCTGTTTAACAAATCCCCAGCTCATTGGTAACCTCATTCAGCAGATCCCCTGCTCAGTAGTACCCCTAGCTCTGCTGATCCTCTGTGCATTAGTATTCCTGTTCAGCAGATCCCCAGCTCATTGGTAACCTCATTCAGCAGATCCCCTGCTCAGTAGTACCCCCAGCTCTGTTGATCCTCTGCTCATTAGCATCCCTGTTCAGCAGATCCACAGCTCATTGGTAACCTCTTTCAGCAGATCCCCTGCTCAGTAGTACCCCCAGCTCTGTTGATCCTCTGCTCATTAGTATCCCTGTTCAACAAATCCCCAGCTCATTGGTAACCTCATTCACCAGATCCCCTGCTCAGTAGTACCCCTAGCTCTGCTGATCCTCTGCACATTAGTATTCCTGTTCAGCAGATCCCCAGCTCATTGGTAACCTCATTCAGCAGATCCCCTGCTCAGTAGTACCCCCAGCTCTGTTGATCCTCTGCTCATTAGTATCCCTGTTCAGCAGATCCCTAGCTCATTGGTAACCTCATTCAGCAGATCCCCTGCTCAGTAGTACCCCAGTTCTGTTGATCCTCTGCTCATTAGTATCCCTGTTCAGCAGATCCCCTGTTCAGTAGTACCCCCAGCTCTGTTGATCCTCTGCTCATTAGTATCCCTGTTCATCAGATCCCCAGCTCATTGGTAACCTCATTCAGTAGATCCCCTGCTCAGTAGTACCCCAGCTCTGTTGATCCTCTGCTCATTAGGATCCCTGTTCAGCAGATCCCCAGCTCATTGGTAACCTCATTCAGCAGATCCCCTGCTCAGTAGTACCCCCAGCTCTGTTGATCCTCTGCTCATTAGTATCCCTGTTCATCAGATCCCCAGCTCATTGGTAACCTCATTCAGTAGATCCCCTGCTCAGTAGTACCCCAGCTCTGTTGATCCTCTGCTCATTAGGATCCCTGTTCAGCAGATCCCCAGCTCATTGGTAACCTCATTCAGCAGATCCCCTGCTCGGTAGTACCCCCAGCTCTGTTGATCCCCTGCTTATTAGTATTCCTGTTCAGCAGATCCCCAGCTCATTAGTATCCCTGTTCAGCAAATCCCCAGCTCATTGGTAACCTCATTCAGCAAATCCCCAGCTCATTGGTAACCTCATTCAGCAGATCCCCTGATCAGTAGTACCCCACAGCTCTGCTGATCCTCTGCTGCTCAGTCCTCTCTCTCCAATCCCCACATTGTGCTGTCTGCTGCTTGCTCTGCTCCAGTCCGGATCTCTTTGACCTTCCTGCTGCTCCACCAGATATGGCGTCTGCACCAGACACTCCCAGAATATATACACATGACTCGAAGTGACTGCCGATGATGTCCTTCCAGTTGACTTGTTTCCAAGTGCATCCTGGGATATCTCATATCTGCAATATCCTCCAAAACAAAGCAGGGCTAACTCAGGGGTAAAGGATCCCTATAGAAGGTCTTCTTCCCACTGACCCCCTGAAGAATTGGTTTTCCCCCCGGGGGGTTCCCTGAGCTCTGAAAATGATGATTCCTCTGGGGTAAGATGGTTGGGAAAGGCTGTTCTACATATCAAGTCCATAATGTTAACATTGAATTATTCATCCAGTCACACTTATGGACTATTCTATGCAATTCTTTTCTTTTTTTCTCAATTCCATCTCTTCGTTTTTTTGTCTCCAAGGGGGAACACTTCACGGCACTCAATGCCTTACCATACAAACGTCAATTATATCAAATTTAATAGCGGTGTAATATAGACATTGCCATCATTTATTTAAGCTCGGGGACCTGGAAGATTTGTTTTAAATAGAGCAGAGCTCCAATCCTTCGCTCTGGTTAATTATTATCAATTAGCGTTAATTTGATGGGGGAGATCAATTATGAAATAGCTCTTGTTCTGTAGAGAATACTAATACTTGGCTCGTCCCTGACACGAGAATTCCAGAGTCATTATTAACCTGTCCCATGTTGGAGAGGCCTACAATTATACCTTCCCAAAACTTCCATCTCGGCAAGACTCTCCAAGGGAAAAGAAGAGTTTATTTCCACAACTTTTTACTTCACTTTTGTTAAAGTTCACCTTTTATTCTCAGACTTAGAAATAAAATATGTCAGGATTAAGGCCTCAATCACACCTCAGAGTTTTGTAGTTTGAAGCCTGAAGCTCCAAAACGCTGGGGAGAGGGGGTTCTATTATTCTCTATGGAGAAGCTTCACATCGCCACTCCAAGTCGCCAAACGCCTGAAGCTCCAAAAAGTTCTGGAGCTTTTCTTGTCACTCGAATCGGGCAGATTCGTTTTTGGTGCGCTTGTATTCCCATGAAAAGTAATGGAGACGCGCCATTCGCCCGTTTTTGTGCGTATTTGTGCATTTTGTCGATTTTCTTCTTAAATGAAACATTTTAATATATTTTATTATTAATGAACTTACATTATATATTCAACACCCAAACTTGAACAAAAAAAATACATTATTAATACAAATACTAATAATAATAATAATAATAATAATAATAATAATAATAATAATAATAATTATTATTATTATTATTATTATTATTATTATTATTTTATGGTTAGAGCGTTACGTTTTTTGTGGGTATTTGTGTATTTTGTCGGGTTTCTTCTTAAATGAAACATTTTAAAAATAAAATAGTAATAATATATGAATAAATAAAGGTAAAATGAATACACAAATAATTAAAAATCATCATAAATAAAATAAATTAATAATATGTAATAATACATTCATAAATAATAATTAACCTCTATCCTTAAAAAAATATTAAATAAATTATTATTATTATTATTATTATTATTATTATTATTAATAATAATAATAATAATAATAAAATATTATTAATATATTTTATTATTAATGAATATACATTATATATTCAACACTCAAACTTGAACAAAAAAATACATTATTAATACAAATACTAATAATAATAATAATAATAATAATAATAATAATTATTATTATTATTATTATTATTATTATTATTATTATTATTATTATTTTATGGTTAGAGCGTTAAGTTTTTTGTGGGTATTTGTGCATTTTGTCGCTTTTCTTCTTAAATGAAACATTTTAAAAATAAAATAGTAATAATATATGAATAAAGGTAAAATGAATACACAAATAACTAAAAATCATCATAAGTAAAATAAATTAATAATATGTAATAATACATTAATAAATAATAATTAACCTCTAACCTTAAAAATAAATAAATAAATTATTATTATTATTATTATTATTATTATTATTAATTATTATTATTATTATTATTATTATTATTATTATTATTATTATTATTATTATTATTATTATTAATAATAATAATACAATATTATTCATATGTTTTATTATTAATAAATATATATTATATATTCAACACCCAAACTTGAACAAAAAAATAAATTATTAATACTACTACTACTACTACTACTAATAATAATAATAATAATAATAATACAAACAATAATAATTAAGTTTTTGGGCGTAATTGTGCATTTTGTCGATTTTCTGCTTAAATAAAACATTTTAAAAATAAAATAGTTATAATATATGAATAAATAAAGATAAAATGAATACACAAATAACTAAAAATCATCAAAATAAAATAAATTAATAATATGTAATAATACATTAATAAATAATAATTAACCTATAACCTTAAAAAAATTAAATCAATTATTATTATTATATTATATTATTATTATTATTATTATTATTAATAAAATAACAACACCCTAACTTGAACAGAAATACATTATTATTAATAATAATGATAATAATAATAATACATATTATTATTATCTTTATTATGTTATGGTTACAGCGTTAAGTTTATTATTATTTAATTTTTTAAGGGGTAAGGGTTAAAGTTAAGGGTTAATTATTTATTTACTGTTACTTAGTATTAATTTATTAACATTTCTTTTTTATTTATGATTTTTATTTATTTGTTTATCTATTTTACATGTATTTATTCATTTATTATTATTCGTATAATAATAATAATAATAATAATAATAATAATAATAATAATAATAAATACAATAAAACAAAATAAAAAAATAACCCTAAACCCCAACTCCTAATCCTAACCCTAACTAAACTGAACTTGAATAAAAGAAGAAATAATCTTTTATTTCTTCTATTTATTATAACGTTTTTTCGTTAGGGTAAGGGGTTCAAGTTCAGTTTAGGTTAGGGTTAGGATTAGGAGTTGGATTTTAGGTTTATTTATTATTTTATTTATTTTTTATTTATGATTTTTATTTATTTGTGTATGTATTTTACATGTATTTATTCATTTATTATTGTTCGTAGTCTTGGCTCCTGTGAACTCAGAGGGAGGCACCTGGAGTAGTGCAGAGAGTGGGAGGTGAAGAGGGAGGGGACTTCTAATGGAGGAACTGATCACAGACTATGGGAGGGAGCACAGAGCTCAAGGACATGGATATGGAGGTGAGATTGAGTCTGTGTAAGGCAGTACTGTGATGAAGAGTGGGGGGTGGAGCATTGCATGTACAAGGCGTCTAAAATTCATGTTAGTGGTCCGTGAGGTCCGAAAAGGATGGCAAGCACTGATCTAGCTTGACTGTACCTGATTCGGCCATTTCATTCATTGTATTTCAATTGTGGCGGATTGAATACACATGGAATGCCCACTCCTCAAGACTTGACACCCATCAAAGCAGTTTAATACTTGCATAACTCCTCCCAAGAGCCCGCCCACTGCTTGCATCAGGACTGAGGGCTGTTGAGAACAATACGGAGGCCGGATGCTGTGATGTTTTCAAGAGGTTATGCACAACCCCCTGCTGGCCCCTCCCACCAATCATGATATTCCTACATTGAATAGATAAGCACAGAATCCCAGCAATGACATCCCTGGGCCTTAAATAAGGTATGTAATAAAAAAGGAAAGGCTTAATTTAGTGAGGGTAGCTGGGTATTAGCAGAAGCAGTGGCGTTGCTAGGGGTGGCTTTTGGGGCTATAGCCCCGAATCTGGGGCCCATAACCCTGAGTCTCTGCAGGGGTCCCCAAGGGCAGGGGAAGCTCTCTGGGCACCCTGATGTAAGTGGGGGGCTCTCTGGGGACCCTGATTTAAGGGGAGGCTCTCCAGGGGCCTCTGATTTAAGGGGGAGGCTCTCTGGGGACCCTAATGTAAGGGGGGCTCTCTTGGAACCCTGATTTAAGGGGGGGCTCTCTGGGGATATATACACACACACATATTATATACATGTGTATGACTTTCTTTACTACGCTGCTATGGGCTCTAGCCCCAGATCTTTTGTAGACCCAGCAACGCCCCTGAGCAGAAGCATCATTAGGATCATCTCCATGACTAAGCTCTGGGGGGGGCGGAGTGAAACACGTTGGGTCATGGCGTGGCGGGAGCCCAGGCTGAGGTTGTCTCTCTTATACCACCATAGGATGTACGGTACCAGGGATCTTTCCTCTCTTCCTATTAGCAGAAGCATGTTACTGCTAAAACCAACTCACCTTCCTCGCCAATTTTTCTTTTCACCGAGTCCATTTAAATGCTGACAAATTTTTTTTAAGTCCTGATGAAGGGGGGATGTTTTGGCCGTCAAAATGCAACAATTTAGGTGATTTTGACTCTTTCATTTATTTGCACTTTTACCTTGGGTCACATTCTGGGTGCCCCCCGGGAATGGAGCCCCATTTTCCTGTTTTACCTATGCAGCTTTACCAGCGAGCTTATTGAATGATTTTTTCCTCCTAACTCCTTTGACTGAACAAAGCTGGCCATACGCTGTACAAATTTCGTTGGGTTCCTGATGAGCTGCCTGAAAAAATTGAAGAAGCTGAAAAATTGTCAGATGAACAATGGCTGCATCCAATGAGGAGGCAGTTCACAGAGGCACAGTAGTGGGCGACACTGAGGCTTCAGTGTCTTTACCAGACATTCTATCCTCAATGCATGTACAACCCAGTGTACGTTAAGCCCCATCAACAGGCAGCTACTGTACCTTTACTATAATTAAGAAGAAGGAGTGTTGTCATACTAGGACACAAGTATGAAACAAGGCCTGCAGGCCAAATCTGGCCCACTAGCCCATTTCATGTGGTCTTCCCAGCTCTCTTGCAACTGTGGCACCACCTTCATCTCTGCCCCCACGTCGACTCAGCAGTTGGCAGTAGAGAGGACAGAACTCCTCTGCCAGATCCTGCACTTCTCAGTGCAGCTGCAGAAAGGCTTGGCTCTGCCTACCTACCCCCCCCCCCCACCCCACCTCTATATTCAACCGCAGCACCCCCTCATCTCTGTCTCCCCTGATCTCAGCATTCAGCAGACTCTGGAAGCTGACTCTAGCCCTCCTCTGACCCTCCTCCAGACCCTGCACTTTCTGCTTCCCAGCTCCAACCCCAGCACAAGGTAAGGGGGTGCAGTGTGATGTAGAGGTGGGTGGGGGACTCTTGACTTTTGATGGTGGGGGCTCTTGACATCTGGTATAAGAAGGTGGTGGGGGCTCTTGACATCTGATGTAAGGAGGTGGTGGGGGGCTTTTGACATCTGATGCAAGAAGGTGGTGGGGGGTTTCTAGACATCTGATGTAAGGAGGTGGTGAGGAGCTTCTAACATCTGATGTAAGGAGGTGGTGGGTGGCTTCTGACATCTGGTGTAAGGAGGTGGTGGGGGGCTCTTGACATCTGATGTAAGGAAGTGATGGGGGGGCTCATGACATCTGATGTAAAGAGTTGGTGAGGGGCTCTTGACATCTGATGTAAGGGGGGCGGTGGGGGGCTCTTGACATCTGATGTAAGGAGGTGGTGGGGGGCTCTTGACATCTGTTGTAAGGAGGTGGTGGGGGGCTCTTGACATCTGATGTAAAGAGGTGGTGGGGGGCTTCTGACATCTTATGTAAGGAGGTGGTGGGGGGCTTCTGACATCTGGTGTAAGGAGGTGATGGGGGCTCTTGACACCTAATGTAAGGAAGTGATGGGGGGCTCTTGACATCTGATGTAAGGAGGTGGTGGGAGGCTCTTGACATCTCATGTAAGGAAGTTGTGGGGGGCTCTTGACATCTGATGTAAAAAGGGGGTGGGGGGCTTCTTGACATGTGATGTAAGGAGGTGGTGGTGGAGCTTCTAACATCTGATGTAAGGAGTTGGTGAGGAGCTCTTGATATCTGATGTAAGGAAGTAATGGGGGGCTCTTGACATCTGATGTAAGGAGTTGGTGAGGAGCTCTTGACATCTGATGTAAGGAAGTGATGGGGGGCTCTTGACATCTGATGTAAGGAGTTGGTGAGGGGCTTTTGATATCTGATGTAAGGGGGTGGTGGGGGGCTCTTGACATCTGATGTAAGGAAGTGATGGGGGGCTCTTGACATCTGATGTAAGGAAGTGATGGGGGGCTCTTGACATCTGATGTAAGGAGTTGGTGAGGGGCTCTTGATATCTGATGTAAGGAGGTGGTGGGGGGCTCTTGATATCTGATGTAAGGAAGTGATGGGGGCTCTTGACATCTGATGTAAGGAGGTGGGGGGGGGAGCGGGAGCTCTGGACATCTAGTCTAATGCCGCATACACACGATCGAACTTGGTCCGGTGGACCAGAGTCCGTCTGACAATTCGATCGTGTGTGGGGCTCCAGCGGACTTTTTCTTCTCAAAAGTCCGGCGGACCTAGAAATAAGACTGGCTTAAAATTTGTCCGCCGGACTTGGCTTTTAGCGGACAATCCATTCGTCTGTGTGCTAGTCCGACGGACTAAAACCGCCGCTAGGGCAGATATTGATTACTGGTTATGAACTTCCTTATTCTACGTCATCACGTTCGAATCTGTCGGACTTTTGGAGTGATCATGTGTGGCCAAGTCCGTTAGTTTGAAAGTCCGACGGACCTCAGCTGCAAAGTCCGTCGGATTGTCAGCCGGACGAAGTCCGTCCAAAAAGTCCGGTCGTGTGTACGCGGAATTACAGATACAATGGGCCCTTTGAGGGCAACCATAATTGTTAATGCATCCCATGATGAAATTGAGTTTGATGACACAACCGCCCTAGGCTGAAAAAAGAAAACTAATAAAGTCATTATCCATAAGGATTGGTAAGCTGCAATAGATGACATTTACGTTTTTGGGTTTTGATACCCTTTAGTTGACCTCTATCCAAACTGGTGGAACTATGCGCATCTATGTGACAATATGAATGCAAGGAGACAAACACTTCCAGCAGTGTCGATCTTCTGGGTCCCCCGCAGCTTTCACTGGTTCCGCCTTCTGACCCCATCCCATTTCTGGACACAGTAGTGGCATGGGGTTCAGCAGGAGGAACCGGTGAGAGCTGAGGGGAGACCCCGGAGATAATAACTGCTGGAAGTGTTGGTTATCCAGCAGAGGCGTAACTAGAATGAATGAATGAATGAATGAAATATTTGTAAAGCGCACAACGCGAACTGAATCGCCTCAAGGCGCTGTGAAGAGCTTAGTTGTCCAACTTCTAGAAGAGGAAGGTCTTGAGTTTTTTCCTAAAGGCCTGGTGGTTTTCTTCCAGGAGGATATTGGTTGTAGGGTTGCCACCTTTTCTTCAAGTCAAACCCGAACACTTTTGCGTCACAAGCCTCCCCCTTTACATCAGAGTCCACAGAGTTCCCCTTTTACATCTGAACTCAGAGTTCCCTTTCACTGTAAGGGGGGACTCTGATGTAAGGGAGAACTCTGGGGACTCTAACATAAGGGATGCTCTGGGAATACTGAGGGTGTACACTGAGAACTCTGATGTACGGAGAAGATTCTGATGTAAGGAGAAACACTGTGGCCTCTGGTGTAAAGGGGAACTCTGATGTAAGGGGTGCTCTGAGAACCCTGATTTACCTTAGTGTACTCAGAGGCAAGAGAGAGAAGGGGAAGACTTCAGATGGATGGATGGATGGTGAGCTCACTCACCCCTTTGGCAGTCAACACCTCTCATCCATATGGATCTGAGGCTGCTGGACTTCACATTTATGAGGCACAGTGCCAGAGATTGGAGTGTGGGCAGACAAAGAGAGGTGGGGGGAAGAGGTGCAGTTCAAGCCCTCTCTCCTCTGCCCTCTGTATGTGTTTGGGGGGGGGGGGGTGTTAGTGCTGGCTTTGGGCAGTGTGAAAGAATGTAACAGACACTCTCAGCTTAGATAACTGCAGTCAGTAACCCTAGCCATAGTCCAGTCTAAATAATGTGTCCGGGTTTCAGACAGTCCAAAACTTGGACACATGATTCCAAACCCGAACTGTCCGGGTGAATCCTGGACAGGTGGCAACCCTAATTGGTTGGTAGAGCATTCCATAGCCGAGGTCCTTGGACAGCGAATCTACGATCCCCCTTCGATTTGTACCGTGCTTTGGGAACGAGGAGGAGATTTTTGTTAGATGATCAAACTAGAACATTCAGGGGGTGCCGGAAACCATTAAGGGCCCCCCTTTCAGGTCCTGGAGCCCTTTCCGTCAGTTCTGGGGCCCTTCCCTCAGTCCCCAGGAGCTTGAGGCCCTTCCCAATGATCCCGGGAGCCCTTTACTATGGTCCCTTTCACATATTCTGCAACAGCCACCTTTCTGCCATCTTGGGGCCCCCCCATGAAGGCGGAACACCAGGGCCCGATCGCAAGTGCAACCTTCGCATCCCTGGTAGTACTAATATGTCTGCGCTATAAAAAACAATAATAATAAATTGTATTTCCATCGTCACCACAGCTGACAGTTGTTGTCCCCCCATTAAGGATTTTGAGTCCCCGGCTGTCAGCACTCGTCACCCGCCACCTCTTCCATTCGGGGATTATGACGATTATTATTACAGATATTATCGGGAACAAAGCTTTATGTCTCTGGTCTCCCACAATATATCTTAATATTAAGATGTAGCAGCTGACTGCAGATGAAGCGGCATTGTGTGGCTTTTCTATTATTTTGTTGGAAAATTTAAAAAATGATCCACACAGGCTATAAAGATTATATTATATGAGAGATGAATATTCGGGGCTCGCCTAGCCGGATCATTCCGCCGCGCCGTTTCATTTGTATCGGATGAAGGCCTCGCAAAGCCGCGGAGCCGGATCATAAATAATTTTCATGCAGTTTTAATGGAAACGTACAGGAAGGAGTCGTGGTATTTAAATGCACAATATTTTGTTTTACATTGCTTCTTCACAGCGAAAATGTTAGAATTTTACAGGAAAATTTTAACTGTATTAAAAAGTAAAAAAAAAAAAAAAAAAAGGCATCTATGATTTATTAGTCTGTCTTTGAAAAAAATATATATATATTTTTTTTTTATGAATCTGCATATACATTCATTCTGTGCAAATTGGGCAAAAAAAGGAAATTCTCTTTAGGCTATTTTCTCTTCTGAACAAATGTTCTTTATTTCATGGGCAATAATAAAATATCAAATTATGGCCACTAGATGGAGCTGAGGAGCATAGGAAATCCATAAGTCTTTATAACAAGAGAAACAATGTAACAGTTATGGGAAAACTAGAGCAATGTTTCTCAACTCCAGCGCTCAAGTACTCCCAACAGATCATGTTTTCAGGCTTTCCATTATTTTGCACAGTTGATTTGATCAGTTTCACTGCCTTAGTAATTACCACAGCTGTTTCATCTGAGGGAAATCCTGAAGACATGATCTGTGGGGGGTATTTGAGGACTGGAGTTGAGAAACATTGCTCTAGAGGAGTGGTGGTCGACTTGAAAATTATAGAGGGCTTCAACTTCAGTACAATAGCTCCCAACATTGGTATTAGTGGCAGTAGTAATAATCCCCAGCATTAGTGTCAGTGAGTGTAATAACAACCCCCAGCAGTGGAAGTAATAATAACCCCATGGCATTGGTGTCAATGAGTGAAATAATTATCCCCCAACATTGGTGTTGGTGATCAGAATAATAAATCCTAGCACTGGTGTCAGTGGTAGTATTAATAACCCACAGTATTAGTGTCAGTGAGTGAAACAATAACCCTCAACATTGGTGTCAGTGGAAGTAATAATAATCCCCACATTGGTGTCAGATAATGCAATAATAACCCCCAGCATTGATGTCAGTAGCAGTAATAATAGCCCCCCAGCATTGGTGTCAGTAATAACAATAATAACCTCCAGAATTGGTGTTAGTGGCAGTAATAATAGCATACAGCATTGGTGTCAGTGTGTGCAATAATAGTCCCCAGCATTGGTGTCAGTGAAAGTAATAACAACCCCCAGCATTGGTGTCAGTAGCAGCAATAATAACCCCCAGCATTGGTGTTGGTGGCAGTAATAATAACATACAGCACTGGTGTCAGTGAGTGCAATAATAGCCTTCAGCATTGGTGTCAGTAGCAGAAATAATAACCCCCAACATTGGTGTCAGTGAAAGTGATAACAACCCCCAGCATTGATGTTAGTAGCAGCAATAATAATCCCAGCATTGGTATCAGTAAATGCAATAATAATAAAATAAAAAAAACACATTGGTTTCAGTGGCAGTAATAATAACCTCCCAACATTGGTGTCAGTGGTAGTATTAATAACCCTCTGCATTAGTGTCAGTGATTGCAATAATAACCCCTAACATTGGTGTCAGTGATAGTAATAATAACCCCCAGCATTAGTGTCAGTGAATGCAATAATTAACCCCTAACATTGGTGTCAGTGGAAGTATAAATAACCCCCCGCATTGGTGTCAGTGAGTGCAATAATAACCCCTAGCATTTGTGTCAGTGGAGGTAATAACCTACAGCATTGGTGTCAGTGAAAGTAATAATAACACCTGCATTGGTGTCATAGAGTGCAATAATAACCCCCAGCATGTGGTGACAGTAGTAGTAATAATAACCACCGGCATTGGTGCCGGTAGTAGTAATGATAACCACTGGCATTGGTTTCACTAGTAGTAATAATAACCCCCCTGGCATTGGTGTCGGTAGTAGTAATAATAACCCCCCTGGCATTGGTGTCGGTAGTAGTAATAATAACTCCCAGCATTAGTCTTCGTGAGTGCAATAGGCTATTGCAGTCCAGATTTGTAGCCAATTTTTCTTGTGCCTAATACATTTAAGAACCTGTTCCCACTCAGCTAGTGGGACTAATGAAATTGTTCAACTATGAGTAAATATTAGAAATATGTCAGGGGGGGAGGAAGGCTTATGATAACAAATATTCTCATGGAATGAAACCTGGGATATCAGGCCTTTGTTGGTGAGTACAGTGTTTATCCAAAGCTTAGTTTCAGAGAGGAAGGCGCTGGATACTTTTCTCTAATTTCCACGTAGACAAGAACCACCATTAATAAATAAGTAAACGTAACGAAATTTGTGGAAGAACCAGAAGTGAATGTGTTGGGAGGACTCAATGCCCGGGGGGGGGGGGGGGGCAATGGCTTACCTAAAAAGAGGGAGGAGGGGTAGATGTGGCAAAATGAATTTGCTGGAACAGTTTTAGATGCATTTTAATGGTCTCTAAAATAAAATTTTCCAAAGGATGGTTTGGGAATACTTTGACCTAGATAACTGATCCAACGTCTTTTTGAGAGTAAAGAAGACTAAAGTGCCCACAGCTCCATTTTTTTCCCCGACCTCCTATGGACCAAGATTGTCAAAGTAAAACGTTGGCTTTGAACGCACTTGAAATCATAAAATATGCACAATTCTCGCCCGCTATGGGCTCTGTTCATCTCTGGTTGCAAACATTCTATTCTATTTACCTTTTTTTTTTTTTTTCATGAAGTTTCCTTACAAATAGCTGTAATGATGCAATTAGCCCAGTTGGGCCATCTGCACACATCCCCGGCCCCCCTATACCGCCTATATAGGCGAATTCCATTTCATTGTCCCGAAACCCCCGTAATGTGTCCACAGCAGATACATCAGAGCTGGAGGTTAATGCGTGAAAATTAACACTTGCTCAAGGCCAGGCTTAATCGTATCCTTTGAATACAAGTATCAGGGGGTTTATAGCTGCTATTTACTCAAACGCCATAAAAGTCCTTGCCAGGCAGAATATCTAAACTAACATTTTTAAAAGAATGAGAAACAGAGAAATCCTAATGGAAGGTTTCTTTTTTTTTTTCATTTTTCCCTCTCGCACCTTTTGACAAAAACACTGCTGGAACAAATAGATCCGAACGATGGACTGAGATCATGGGGTACATATAAAAGATACAGAACTCCATGTAAAAGTAATATAATAATAATGAAAAAAAAAAATAGGAGTTATTTATATTTGTCTTGCTTTTACTTTTTGAAGAACTGTTTAGATGAACCAATATTATTCTGGTCTATTACATTTCAGACCTGTAATAGGAAACGTTCTCCATCTTCTTGGGCAGAACGTTGATCATCTATCAGCCGGTTCTAACCTTTCCCTATTTCCCCTACTTTTCCACTGAAGGGACTTTTTTTTTTTAGCTGCGATGTAGAGATCGGCAACATTTTTTTTTTTTTTTTTCAGGTTCAATAAAAAAAATCAAAAAAAAAATCAGTAAATAATTATCCAAACCCAATAAGCAAAGCTCAATCAACTTCTTGGGCAGAACATTGATCATCTATCAGCCGGTTCTAACCTTTCCCTATTTCCCCTACTTTTCCCCTGAAGGGACTTTGTTTTTTAGCTGTAGAGATCGGCAAAAAAAATTTTTGCAGGTTCAATAAAAAAAAAAAAAAAAAAATCAATAAATATTTATCCAACCCCAATAAGCAAAGCTCAATCATCTTCTTGGGCAGAACATTGATCATCTATCAGCCGGTTCTAACCTTTCCCTATTTCCCCTGCTTTTCCCCTGAAGGGACTTTGTTTTTTAGCTGCGATGTAGAGATCAGCAACATTTTTTTTCAGGTTCAATAATAAAAAATTTAAAAAATCAATCAATATTTATTCAACCACAATAAGCAAAGCTCAATCATCTTCTTGGGCAGAACATTGATCATCTATCAGCCGGTTCTAACCTTTCCCTATTTCGTTTTTTAGCTGCAATGTAGAGATCGGCAACATTTTTTTTTTGTAGGTTCAATAATAAAAAATAAAAAAAATCTATAAATATTTATCCAACCCCAATAAGCCAAGCTCAATCATCTTCTTGGGCAGAACATTGATCATCTATCAGCCGGTTCTAACCTTTCCCTATTTCCCCTTCCCCTGAATGGACTTTGTTTTTTAGCTGCGATGTGGAGATCGGCAACATTTTTTTTTGCAGGTTCAATAAAAAAATAAAAAAATATTTATCCAACCCCAATAAGCAAAGCTCAATCATCTTCTTGGCCAGAACATTGATCATCTATCAGCCGGTTCTAACCTTGCCCTATTTCCCCTCCCTATCCCCTGAAGGGACTTTGTTTTTTAGCTGCGATATAGAGATCGGCAACATTTTTTTTTGCAGGTTCAATAATAAAAAATAAAAAAAATAAATAAATATTTATCCAACCCCAATAAGCAAAGCTCAATCATCTTCTTGGACAGAACATTGATCATCTATCAGCCGGTTCTAACCTTGCCCTATTTCCCCTACTTTTCCCCTGAATGGACTTTGTTTTTTAGCTGCGATGTGGAGATCGGCAAAATTTTTTTTTGCAGGTTCAATAAAAAAATAAAAAAATAAATAAATATTTATCCAACCCCAGTAAGCAAAGCTCAATCATCTTCTTGGGCGGAACATTGATCATCTATCAGCCGGTTCTAACCTTTCCCTATTTCCCCTCCCTATCCCCTGAAGGGACTTTGTTTTTTAGCTGTGATGTAGAGATCGGCAACATTTTTTTTTTTGCAGGTTCAATAAAAAAATAAAAAAAATATTTATCCAACCCCAATAAGCAAAGCTCAGTCATCTTCTTGGGCAGAACATTGATCATCTATCAGCCGGTTCTAACCTTTCCCTACTTCCCCTACTTTTCCACTGAAGGGACTTTGTTTTTTAGTTGTAATGTAGAGATCAGAAATTTTTTTTAAAAATCAATAAATATTTATCCAACCCCAATAAGCAAAGCTCAATCATCTTCTTGGGCAGAACATTGATCATCTATCAGCCGGAGATCGGCAACATTTTTTTTTTGCAGGTTCAATAAAAAAAATCAATAAAAAAATCAATAAATATTTATTCAACCCCAATAAGCAAAGCTCAATCATCCAAAATACAGTCACCAAAGGCAGGTGGTTAGATATTTGTAACAATCTAATAACTGCAAAGGTACAAATTATCTTTCCCTCTACTGTTCTGAAGATTTAAACTGCTGGAATCCACCCAGTGAACTCACCACTGGGATATCACACCTTCCAACGTGACCCTCCATAAGGTAGAAAATACTCTACTCCTAGTAGGAAATGTTCTCCATCTTTGGACACTAAGTAGACCTTACACAAAACGTTGAGCACCTATCTATAGATTCTAACCTTTCCCTTTTCTTTTCCTTACCCTTGAAGGGGCTCTTGAAGGGGCTTTTTTTTTATCTGCGGTGTAGAGATCTGCAAAATTTTTTTTGCAGGTTCAATAAAAGAAGAATCAATAAATGGTTATTCAATCCCAATAAGCAAAGTTTAATATACTCTGTTCCTGACCTCTCTACCTTTCTCATTACAATCACCACTGGGATATCACACCCTCCTGTAAAAATTTTGAGTGCAACCTCCAACGTGGTCTTCCAACGTGGTCTTCCATTAGATAGAAAATACTATTTTTCTGGCCTTCTCTCTTCCTTTCCGATTACACCCGCCCTTGGGATGTAACTCCCTTCAACATGGCCCTCCATTAGGTAGAAAATGCCCTCATCCTGATGTTCTTTCTACTTTTCTAAATACAACCACCACCAGAATATCACACCAACAACATGGCTGTCAGGTCACCTGAGACCAGGTGACAGATGCACTCCGTAGGAGTCGGAAGTGCACCGCTAGGTAGTGGACCTTAGGACTGACTGCTGCGGATTGTACCCAGGGAGATTCAGGACACAGGTCTACTGGATCACTAACACAGATCTCAGTAGGAGCTAGAGCATAGATTCCCCAGGAGGCGGAGTCCAAGAGCCAGCAGGTGTTCACCAGAGCCTCCAGTGGTGAGGATGGACTTGGCTGCAGTCTGGCTCCAGGTCGCGGCCCCTAGGGTCTCACAGCTCACACTCACAGTAGACTACAGGAGAAGGAAGCAGCAGGCTGGAACAACAAAAATAGTAAGGGGATAAGGCAGAGGTCAGGGCAACTAGCAGACAGGAACAACAGAGTAGACGCCAAAGGTTCAGGGTCACAGGTAGACAGGGATGGTCAGGGACATGCCAAAAGGTCAAGGTCACAAGCAGACAGGAATCGTTGAGAACACGCCAAGGTCGGTAGCAGAGACAAACGAAGAGCACACGGCAAGCAGGAACCAGGAAGCCAAACACACAATGATACACAATGGTTGATCAGCCCCGACGGCTTGCAGTGCACAGGTTAATATAGGGTTCCCTGATAGGGCCTGGGGTGGAGCCACGCTTAGAGGAGAGGTTATAAAAACCACCAGGTGGAAGTGGCTGGCCTCTTAGTCTGAACACATGAGGGAAGGTAAGCAAACAGAGGAAGATCACTGCATAACCATGACAATGGCCCTTCATAAGATGTAAAATACTCAGCTCCTGACCTTCTCTCTACCTTTCTGACGACACCAACCACTGGGATATCACATCTTCCTACTAAATGTTAAGTGCAAACTTGAATTTCCTAAGAGCTGGTGGTGGCAGTTTATCTTCTTGGTGGTGGTTTTAGACTCCTTTTGTTGTGTCACGCACCAGGTGGCCCAGGCCACTAACCTTGAAACCCAATGCTGAATCACAGAATATAAAGGGCTGCAGGAGAGTGTGATCTAGGTATGAAGAAGAGTCAGACTATAAGTGGATCAACAAGATAGAGAGAAGTGGGTGTTGGACATACCACCTGTAGACATGGAGGACTATGTGGAATATCTGAGCCGGGAACCGGCTTAACAACCCAGCCCCTGGATGACTCATTTTACGGTAGGCCCCTAGCTGGAGGTGCGACCACATGGGGAAGCTAGAGGGGCACTTACACACTTTAAAACAAAACTCTGGTTAGCTTGCTAAAAATTATAATTGGGTGCAAGCCCACCTGTATATTGAGGGTCCAAAGTTTGTTTAGTCTTGGGGCATACAAAATAGAAAATCACCTAACTTTTTTTGGTCTTGCAAGCTTCTTACATGCTGGTTTCAGGGTAACACTGGGCAATGTTACTGAATTGCAAAACCTTATTTGTCCACAAGATGACTGACTGGATTACAGGTTGCCGGGGCAGTCAGGGAGATGTAGTCTTGAAAAAGGATGATAACTAGAGCAGTCCGTGGGCTGCAACTACAAGACCCAAAATCACCTGGGGCCAGGAGGGACCATATAAAAGTAAAACTCTGGGAAGGAGGCGGGCAGTTGAGGGAAGCATATTAAGCAGGTAGGAGTGAGAGAACCGTGCTGTGCCAAGCTGTGCTGTGCCAGGGAAAGAGTGGATTGCTGTGCTGGATGCTGGAACCAGGAGGCTGATCTGAATGGGGACATTTGCATTGTCGCTATCATGGCTCCTATAGGGGTAGCACTACATGAGTATTGATGGACTGTTCCACGAAGCCCCTCCTTTTCTATAATCATGTTGTTACCTCCTTGTTGATGGCATTACTTGCAATGTGGGACCTGCAGCCACTACCAGTGCTGGTTTGTATGTGATGACTTTAAAACCTGTCCATATTTCAAGGTGGCAGCGGCATCCCAAACAGTGTGAGACCAAGGAGTAAGGTAAGTTTTAATTTGTATTACATTGCTGCAGACTAAGCACTGGGTCATTGGTGTAAGGAGGGAGCGCACCCCTGCCATAACTACCAGGGTCACAAAGGTCACACTTGTGACCAATCCCTGGCCCTTTGCCACTGTGGGGGGACTCAAGACAGCAGAAAGGGAGCCTGCTGCAAAACATGTGAAAAGGTCCCACTGTGGGACCGTAAGGCTTGGTTCACACTGCTGTGACCCCAAAGTCGAGCAACTTGCTTGCAATTTCTTTGCTTCCTGATCTCTCTTTCTTACTTCAGCCCCTCCCCTTCCACTGTCTCTCCTTCCTGCTCTCTCTCTCTCTTTCTTCACCCCTCCCCCCATTGTCTCTCCTCCCTGCTCTTTCTCTCTCTTGTTAATCCCCCTTCTATTATCTCTCCTTTCTGCGCTTGTTCTTTCTTCACCCCCTTCCATTGTCTCTCCTTTCTGCTCTCTCATTCTTTCTTCACCCTCCCCTCATTATCTCTCCTTCCTGCTCTCTCTCTCTCACTCTTTCTTTCTTTACTTCCTCCCTTTCCATTGTCTCTCATTTCTGCTCTCTCTCTTTCTTCACCCCCTTCCATTGTCTCTCCTTTCTGCTCTCTCTCTTTCTTCACCCTCCCCTCATAATCTCTCCTTTCTGCTCTCTCATTCTTTCTTCACCCTCCCCTCATTATCTCTCCTTCCTGCACTCTCTCTCTCTCTCTCTCGCTCTTTCTTTCTTTACTTCCTCCCTTTCCATTGTCTCTCATTTCTGCTCTCTCTCTTTCTTCACCCCCTTCCATTGTCTCTCCTTTCTGCTCTCTCTCTTTCTTCCCCCCCCCCCCTTGCATTGTCTCTCCTTTCTGCTCTCTCTCTTTCTTCCCCCCCCTTCCATTGTCTCTCCTTTCTGCTCTCTCTCTCTTTCTTCACCCCTTCCATTGTCTCTCCTTCCTGCTCTCTCTCTCTCTCTCTCTCTCTCTTCCTTCACCCCCCATTGTTTCTCCTTTCTGCTCTCTCTCCCTTCACCCCCTTCAATTGTCTCTCCTTTCTGCTCTCTCTCTTTCTTCCCCCCCCCCTTCCATTGTCTCTCCTTTCTGCTCTCTCTCTCTTTCTTCACCCCTTCCATTGTCTCTCCTTCCTGCTCTCTCTCTCTCTCTCTTCCTTCACCCCCCATTGTCTCTCCTTTCTGCTCTCTCTCCCTTCACCCCCTTCCATTGTCTCTCCTTTCTGCTCTCTCATTGTTTCTTCACCCTCCCCTCATTATCTCTCCTTCCTGCTCTCTCTCTCTCTCTTTCTTTACTTCCTCCCTTTCCATTGTCTCTCCTTTCTGCTCTCTCTCTCTCTCTTTCTTTACTTCCTCCCTTTCCATTGTCTCTCCTTTCTGCTCTCTCTCTCTCTTTCTTCACCCCCCATTGTCTCTCCTTTCTGCTCTCTCATTGTTTCTTCACCCCCCCCTCATAATCTCTCCTTCCTGCTCTCTCTCTCTCTCTTTCTTTACTTCCTCCCTTTCCATTGTCTCTCCTTTCTGCTCTCTCTTTCTTCACCCACCCTTCCATTGTCTCTCCTTCCAGCTCTCTCTATCTCTCTCTTTCTTCACCCCTCCCCTTCCATTGTCTCTCCTTCCTGCTCTCTCTCTCTCTTCCTTCACCCCCCATTGTCTCTCCTTTCTGCTCTCTCTCCCTTCACCCCCCCCCCCCAATTGTCTCTCCTTTCTGCTCTCTCATTCTCTCTTCACCCCTCCCCCTCCATTGTCTATCCTTCCTGCTCTCTCTCTCTCTCTCTCTCTCTTTTTCTTCACCTCCCCTTCCACTGTCTCTCCTTCCTACTCTCTCTCTTTCTTTTCTCCCTCCCCTTCCATTGTCTCTCCTCCCCGCTCTCTCTTTCTTCACCCCTTTCCATTGTCTCCTTCCTGTTCTCTCATTCTTTCTTTACCCCCTCCCCTTTCATTGTCTATTCCTCCTGATCTCTCTCTTGTTCTGCACCCCCCCTTTCCATTGTCTCTGCTTCCTGCTCTCTCTTTGTTTCTTCACCCCACCCACCCTTCCATTGTCTCTCCTTTTAGCTCTTTCTTTCTTCACCCCCTTCCTAAACCCAACAAGTGTTAAGCATTCTGTTTAGTAGCATTAGGAGATGAGTGACATGAAAAGCATTACATTCCGCCATCCAGATAAGAATTATGGGGAGCCCATTATACAAAGGAGAAGGGATAAAGAGACGAATATGCAGAGACGCTCCCGAGGACACATGATGGGTAATCTTGTGACAAGCACAGTACGGAGAATGAGCTTTTAATGCATCACAGGTCTCTTCATGAATTATTTTTATGCGTCAGAGTTATTCTGCTAGACAGGATTTTTTTCTGATATGAATTTAGGGGGAAAAAAAAAGAAATTTGATAGCTTCTCCAAAATGGAACAAAACAAGGATCAGATAGACTCTTATGTAACAATTGCAAAACATTGAGGTTGATTTACTAAAAGCAAACAGACTGTGCACTTTGCAAAGTGCAGTTGCCCTCTACAAGTGCAGTTGCACCAAAGCTTAGTAAATGAGGTAAGGCTTCATTTTGCAAAGAGTACCCAATCACGTGCAAGGAAAAAAAAAACTAAAAAAAAAAAAACAGCATTTTTGCTTGCACGTGATTGGATGATGGAAGTCAGCAGACATTCTGCTCATTTACTAAGCTCTAGAGCAACTGCACTATGCAAAGTGCACAGTCTATTTGCCTTTAGTAAATCAACCCCTTTGTCATCATTAATTTTACACTTCATAGAACCTACTGTATAGGCTACAGACAGCACAGGTAACAGAGTAAACAAGGGGGTTGATTTACTGAAGGCAAAAAGACTGTGCACTTTGCAACTTCTGCGTCTTATTGAAGAGATAAGCTGCCTGTGGATGGTTCCAGGTCAGCAGATGAACGCACTGTCCAGACCAATGGTCATCAACTTCTTGATATAGGGGGTTATTTACTAAAGGAAAATCCACTTTGCACTGCAAGTGCACTTGAAAGTTCAGTCGCTGTAGATCCGAGGGGGACATGCAAGGAAAAATAAAAAACTGAATTTTAGCTTGCACATGATTGGATGATAAAATCAGCAGAGCTTCCACTCATTTCAGATCTACCCCTTAGATTTAGAGCGACTGCACTTCCAAGTGCACCTTCAGTGCATTTTCAAGTGCACTTGCAGTGCAAAGTGGATTTGCCTTTCGTAAATAACCCCCATACTGTTCCCCATATGCAGCCCCGACATCCATAAAGGGTTGGACATAAAATTCAGTATTTTGTGTCAAAATCAGTAGACACACAACATGACATAGCCAAAGAATATGATATAATATATGATCAGAGACTGTGGACATGATACAAGAGATAGTCAGAGACTGTGGACATGATACAAGAGATGGTCAAAGATCACAGACATGATACAGGAGATGATCAGATACTATGGACATGGTACAGGAGATGATCAGAGGCTGTGTCCATGATACAAGAGATGGTCAGAGACTATGGACATTATACAGGAGATGGTCAGAGACTGGATATGACACAAGAGAAGGTCATAGACTAGGGACGTGATACAAGAGATGGTGAGAGATTGGGGATGTGATACAAGAGATTGCCAGAGACTGCAGACATGACATTATACAAGAGATGGTCAGAGACTGGATATGACACAAGAGAAGGTCATAGACTAGGGACGTGATACAAGAGATGGTGAGAGATTGGGGATGTGATACAAGCGATTGGCAGAGACTGCAGACATGATACACAAGTAGGTCAGAGACTGCGGACATGATACAGGAGATGATCAGAGACTATGGACACGATACAAGAGATGGACAGAGACCGTAGACATGAAATGAGAGATGGCCAGAGACTGTGGACATGATACAAGAGATGGTCAGAGACTGCGGACATGATACAAGAGATGGTCAGAGATTGTGGACATGATATAAGAGTTGGTCAGAGGCTGGGGTCATGACAAAAGAGATGGTCAAAAACTGTGGATGGTGAAAGAGACGGTTAGAGACTGCACACATGGCACATGACATGTTTGGAGACCAAGGATATAGTCATAGACTATGGGCATGATACAAGAGATGGTCAGAGACTGTAGACATGCTGCAGTATACTGTCAGAGACTGTAAATGTGATATAAAAGTTTTGGAGATGTGGAACATGCTTGAAATGAGTCATAGACTGGAGAAACATTACATGAGACTGCCAGAGCAAAGGGGAAACACAAATTAGTGTCTGCAAGGGCCCCCGAGGACCACACAAAAGCGTTGGATGGCCACATGCAGCCCCCAGGTTGCAGGTTGGGCACCAGGGGTCTAGACATATTTGTTTTATGGAGATATGTCAATATATAAAGTGACATTCGAAACAGAACATGAGGTTCAATGGATAAGGGTGTCATACAATAACTAAACCCTAACTGGATGACAATTGCTAAAGCACTATGTACCATACAATGAAATTTTTTTCTCTCTTATGATATTATTTTCAGCTTTTTTCCCCATCCTTTTCTCATTCCATCACATTTCTTTGCCACTGCTGGGCTGCCAAATACAGTTATAACACTAATATTATAGTTGGCCACATACTGCGCTCCCCACGGCCAACAGATCTAACACTACCAAAGCCCTGAAGACGAGCCCCAATTTCCTGAAACGCGTTACCGTACACCAATGAGGTTCTCCAACCAGCTGAAGTGTCCAAGAATTTTCTATTTGTAGCGCCGGTACTCCTAACGAGTACGCGCTATTTGTTACATTTTTGCCCAAAACTGTAATGAGTTTTGGGACTAATTGTGCTAAATTTTACTTTGGCATCAGTTTGGCTGGGCTGTATAGAAGTTCTGCCTGGTCATAGGTGGGGGTTGTACACCTGTGGGAGGCTTTAGAACGCAGTCTGGTTGGACGCATTGGGTACCAATGTCTGTCTCGGAACCAATCAGTGGGAGTTTGTCTTACTGCGTAATCCAGGATGGGGTACTTAAGGTGCCGAAGTCACGTGGTTCAGGGTTCCGGTCCAGAAGTTATTGCTGACTCCGTGGTCCTGGTCCTCCTGACCAGCCCCCGGGGCCCTCATGGCCTGGGGTGCGGACCCATCCATTTCCGAGCCTTGGAACTGGCTAGTTCGAGGCACAGTAACTGGAAGTAGGATTCTAAGGTGTTCCGGTGCCGTCTCGGGTTTTGGAGGGGCCCAGCAACTCTACACGCATCCAGGGGAGGACTCTTCGGTAAGAGAGCCACGCACAAGCCTGGCTACTCAGTAAGAGCCTGGAAGCTGAGCTGCCATGGACATTGATTGAATCCACAATTCTTACAGTATCGCCGGATCGGCTGAAAGATTCTGGTACAGTAAGAAAAGTTCCTACTTCTACCCTTTCAGTTGTAACTAAGTTTCCAAGTTTTCAACCAAGTCTGCGTGAGAGACTTTGAAAAGCTAGAATTACCTGTTGGCTGCTAAACCCGACTTAAGGATTTATCCAACCGATAAAGAATCTAGTTGCGAGGGGCTGTTCCCTGGATTGTGTACAGAGAGAGAGACTTTTATTGAAGTCAGCAGTTCCGAGCACCTGAGCTAAACTTTACCTCGATCCCCTCTATTCCCAACTTAGAGACGGAGTTTGTTCAACCGTTTTATGCTAAATAAAAATCCTAACAAGGAATTCAATTGCCGGTCTCTACAGTTACTGGGTTATCAACCCTGGAAACCCCTAGACAAGGACAACGAGTACGAGCCGGAGGAGGTAATCGGTAAGCCCAGGAAAATTTCAGCCACTCCTTCGGGGGTAAGTGCTACATATTCATGCATGGCACTTCTCACCTACCTTCACAATATTCACACGGTTGAAGGGACCCACTCCGAGAACCCTCCATGAGTCAAGCCAACGCAGACCTAGCCAGAACCAGCAACGTCTAGTGCTACTTCACGTGTACACCACAAATTTAAGATATTTCCCTGTTCATCTGATTGACATCCAATGATTGAACTCAAAAAAACATGTATAGACTTTCTTGAGCCGGCTCCTCTTGGGCAGCACACACATATTTCCTTTCCTCCCCCCTTTTTTTTTTCCTTTTTCCTCGTCCTCTTCTCTGGCTCCTTCCTTCCTCCTTTACTTCATAGTTTCATAGTTAGTAAGGCTGAATAAAGACACCAGTCCATCCAGTTCAACCTGAGTGAGTGTCTACAATTGTCCCTATCCCTGTACATTGCACACTCACATCAGTCCCTACCCTCAAGGAGCCCATAATCCAAGGTCCCCATTCATATGCTAGGGGCCAATTTTGGACAGAAGTCAATTAACCTACCTGCATGTCTTTGGAGTGTGGGAGGAAACCCACACAGGCATCAGGAGAACATGTAAACTCCAGGCAGGTAGTGTCATGGTTGGGATTTGAACCAGCAACCCTTGTTACTACTAGGATGAGAGTGCTAACCACTACACCACTGTGCTGCCCACCAACTTCCTCTCCACTGTTTTATATTACAAATGTTATACGGAATATAAACTCGTTGGGGGTCCTTGGGCGAAGGGGGTTATACAGCTACTGTTTTGAAAGACTTAATACCTTTTTTTTTTTTTCATGCATTACAATTTACTCAGTATGCTGGTCTATCTGTGGTGATTCTGTATGTGTACCATGCTCCTTGATCATACTGCTTGTTGTTTGTGGGAGCTTGCAGGCCCCGATTATCCCAGTATGACGTAAAAATGAATAAATAAAAAATAAAAATAAAAAAAGGAAAATAATAAAAGGAAAAAAAAAAAGATTGGTATGATTTGTAAACCATCTTAAACATGACTTAACAAGTCCAGGCTAATGTGATCAACAACCACCGAAAACCTTCATAAATAATCCACTCCTATAGGTTTCCATGTTTACCATTTGCTTTTTCCCTTAATTTAGACATTTTCAGGCTACGCTCAGTTATTTCTATATTTATCCTAGTAACGTTCCTTCCCTTGATTACACCATTAATCAGTACTAAAAGGAAATATGATTGTAAATATACTATGTTAGTGAAGAAATAATGAAGGTTCACTCTGGAAGCCGGATCGAGACGACAACCCTGCCAGGTGATTAGAAAGTATCACAAAATCTTTTCGGCAGGACCACCTACGGACCTAGTATGATGGGTGACAGCAAGGGGTTGATTTACTAAAGGCAAGTAAACTTTGCAAGTGCAGTTGCTCCAGAGCTTAGTAAATGAGGCGAAGCTTCGCTTTGCAAAGAATACCCAATCGCATGCAAGGACATAAAACAAACAAACAAACAAAAAAAAAAGCATTTTTACTTGCACATGATTGGACGATGGACCCAGTCGCCGGTCCCGTGAACTCGATCGCCGCGAGCATACCCGCGATTGTCTCACGGGGAGGCTGAACGAGGAGATGACTTTGTAAACAGCATCTCCCCGTTCTGCCTAGCAACAAGTGACGCTGATCTCTGCTCCATGTGACTGGAGCAGAGATCAGTGTTCACTAAAACAAAGCCCAGCCCCCCCACAGTTAGTAACACACCCCTAGGAACATTTAACCCCTACACTGCCACACCCTGGTTAACCCCTTCACTGCCAGTGTCATTTACACAGGAATCAGTGCATTTGTATAGCAGTGATTGCTGTATAAATGACAATGGTCCCAAAAATGTGTCAAACATGTCCGATGTGTCCGCCATAATGTCGCAGTCACAATAAAAAATCGCTGATCGCCGCCATTACTAGTAAAAAAAAAAAAAAAAAGATTAATAAAAATGCCATAAAACTATCCCCTATTTTGTAAATGCTATAACTTTTGCGCAAACCAATCAATAATCGCTTATTGCGATTTTTTTAACCAAAAATATGTAGAAGAATACGTATCGGCCTAAACTGAGGGAAAAAATTGTTTTTTTATATATTTTTGGGGGATATTTATTATAACACAAAGTTAAAAATAATGCGTTTTTTTCAAAATTGTTGCTCTATTTTTGTTTATAGCGCAAAAAATAAAAACCGCAGGGGTGACCAAATACCACCAAAAGAAATCTCTATTTGTGGGAAAAAAAGGACGTCAATTTTATTTGGGAGTCACGTGGCACGACCGCGCAATTGTCAGTTAAAGTGACGCAGTGCCGAATCGCAAAAAGTGGTCTGGTCTTAAGCCAGCAAAATGGTCCGGGGCTGAAAGTGGTTAACCTCTCCGTAACTGAATTCAATACGTTTCTACAACATAACACAGAACCTCAATCACCCCCCCTTGCATTGTCATATTTGACCATACCACTTATCCTAAGGAGGATAATAGTTTGATTAACGGCCCTCGAAAGGCTCAGAAGGTGAACATGAAAAGTGGCCCCCCCCTTTGACTCTATAAATTACATTTAAACTCAAGTTTAATTTAGGTTCAACCCAAATCTGAAACTCAACACCACTTGCAGGGGTCTTGATGGCCACACATCTTCATCATCCTCCACCAAATAATCTCGGCCCCTGAACATTTTTCAAACCATAAACCCAAACTCCAAAGTCAGTCACAGTATCGCTGGGTCTAGTAGGAGATCTCTAGTTGAACTGGTTTTATTACAGGAATTAAATTTATTGCCCTATAAATAGCAACTTTCTAAATCCCCCGAAGTCCCATTTACCTTTTTGTCTTACCAATCATTATTTTCTCTCTGGAGATCTGCAGAAGATTACTTCTCCTTCTCCCTCATCTCTGCAACCTGAAACTGATATATGGATCTCATTTATAAAAACAACTGGAGTGCAGAACTGGATTTATCGTTTTCTTTGTTAGGTGAACATTTCCTTTTTTACTTCTTAAAGCGGTTGTATACCCTCAGATAAATAAATAATAATAAAAAAAAGTTAGAAAAAAAAAAAAAAACCCTGAAAGGCAAAGGCATAATAAGCTAGTATGCACCGCATACTAGCTCATTATGAAATACCTACCTTAGAATGAGGTCCCCCGTATCGCAGGCCGCTCCGCGCCGAGCTGACATTTTGCCCTCGGCATGGCTTCCCGAGTTTCGCAGCTCCATCACTGTGAGTGGCTGGAGCTACGATGAAGTCACTCCTGGGCATGTGCGCGGGAGTCTTCTTCCCGGCAAGGTCCACCAAATGCTGCCGGACCTTCAGCCAGGCCTTCACAGCACATGTGTAGCTGACGTCAGCGGCTGCATGTGAAGCGAATATCTCCTAAACTGTACAGGTTTAGGAGATCTTCATTTTACCTATAGGCAGTGGGGGCTAGTGCTCAAAATTTTTGGGGGGGCACAAACAATCTCAAAAATTCAGAAAAAACCCAAAGTGCAGCCTCACTGTACCATCAATCGCAGCCACTGTGTCCATCAATTGCCGCTATTGTACCATCAAATGCAGCCACTGTGCCATCAAACGCAGCCACTGTGCCCATCAATTGCTGCCACTGTGCCATCAAACACAGCCACTGTGCCCTTCAAATGCAGCCACTGTGCCCATCAAACGCACCCACTGTGCCATATCAAATGCTCCCATGGTGCCATCAAATGCTTGATCCAATTTTCTCTAGCGGGAGAAAACATTCCTTCCTGATCCTTCAAAAGGCAATCGGATATTCCCTGGATCAACTTTACTTATAAATATATTCATATCCAGTTATATAATGTGCATATATTAAAAGAAGTTCATTACTTTCTGGTACCGTATGTAGTTTTAGGGTATAAAAACCAGTAAGACACAGGAAGCAGTTCACCAGCTGACCTCATTAGCAAACACATCCTGCACCCATCAACTAGCACAGCATCCCTCAAGGTGTGTACTTGCTAGACATGTGCAGAGTAAAATATTTCGTTTCGGAATTTCGTTTTCGTCCGAAAACTTAATTTATTTAGTTACTCCCGAAATTCATTTTTATTTATTTCGTTTTTCGTTCAAAAATTGCATTCGTCCGAAAATCCACATGAATTACGGTCGAATCTGTCTTGGAAGGCTTATGGTGTCTGTCGAATGTATAAAGAAGATTCGACAGAGCTAGTATATAGCATACTTTAGAACCCTATTAAAGTCTATGGGACTCCAACGTTCAAAATCTAAAGTGCTCATTTTAAAGGCTAATTTGCAAGTTACTATCCTAAAAAGTGTTTGGGGATCCGGGTCCTGCCCCAGGGGACATGTATCAATGCAAAAAAAAGTTTTAAAAACGGCCGTTTTTTCGGGAGCAGTTATTTTAATAATGATTAAAGTGAAACAATAAAAGTGTAATATTCCTTTAAATTTCGTAGGGGGGGGTTGTCTATAGTATGCCTGTGAAGGGGCGCATGTTTCCCGTGCTTAGAACTGTCCCAGCACAAAGTGTCATTTATGCAGGAAAAAAAGTCCTTTAAAATCACTCGCAGCTATAATGAATTGTCGGCTCCGTAATACAGAGAACACTTATTGAAAGTCATTGATAAAAAAAAAAAAAAAAAAATTTAAAAAAAAAGCGTGGGGGTCCCCCAAATTCAATTACCAGGCCCTTCAGGTCTGGTATGGATATTAAGGAGAACCCTGCCTCAAATTTAAGAAAAAATTTGACGTGGGGTTCCCCCTAAATATCCATAACCAGACCCTTCAGGTCTGGTATGGATATTAAGGGGAACCCCGCGTCAAATTTAAAAAAAAATTGACGTGGGGTTCCCCCTAAAAATCCATACCAGACCCTTTATCCGAGCACGCAACCTGGCAGGCCGCAGGAAAAGAGGGGGGGACGAGAGAGCGGCCCCCCCTCCCTCCTGAACCGTACCAGGCCACATGCCCTCAACATTGGGAGGATGCTTTGGGGGTCCGTGACCCCTCAAAGCACCTTGTCCCCATGTTGATGAGGACAAGGGCCTCATCCCCACAACCCTGGCCGGTGGTTGTGGAGGTCTGCGGGCGGGGGGCTTATCAGAATCTGGAAGCCCCCTTTAACAAGGGGACCCCCAGATCCTGCCCCCCCCCCTGTTTGAAATGGTAAGGGGGTACAAAAGTACCCCTACCATTTCACAAAGAAAGTGTAAAAAATGGTTAAATAAAACAAACACACTTTTGAAAAATTCCTTTATTAAAAATAAAAAAATAAAAAAAAGATTCCAGCGGCGGTAATCCACTCTTGCTATCCAGCGACGGACGGTCATCTCTCCAGCGATGTCTCATGTCATCCAGCGCAGCGATCCTCCATCCTTCTTCTGTCTCCTCCACGGAGACACTGCAGGCATTCCGGCGGCTGACGTTTCTTATATACGGAGGGCGGGGCCACCCGTCACCTGACCCCGCCCCCCTCTGACGCAAGGGGAAACCCGGGGTTCCCCGTGACGTATGGGTGACCCCGCCCCCCTCTGATGTAACGGAAACCTGCCTGTGTTACATCAGAGGGGTGCGGGTCACCCCTACGTCACAGGGAACCCCGGGTTTCCCCTTGCGTCAGAGGGGGGCGGGGTCAGGTGACGGGTGGCCCCGCCCTCCGTATATAAGAAACGTCAGCCGCCGGAATCCTTGCAGTGTCTCCTCCACGGAGACAGAAGAAGGACGGAGGATTCGCTGCGCTGGATGACATGAGACATCGCTGGAGAGATGACCGTCCGTCGCTGGATAGCAAGAGTGGATTACCGCCGCTGGAATCTTTTTTTTATTTTTTTATTTTTAATAAAGGAATTTTTCAAAAGTGTGTTTGTCTTATTTAACCATTTTTTACACTTTCTTTGTGAAATGGTAGGCCCTTACCATTTCAAACAGGGGGGGGGCCGGGATCTGGGGGTCCCCTTGTTAAAGAGGGCTTCCAGATTCTGATAAGCCCTCCGCCCGCAGACCTCCACAACCACCGGCCAGGGTTGTGGGGATGAGGCCCTTGTCCTCATCAACATGGGGACAAGGTGCTTTGAGGGGTCACGGACCCCCAAAGCATCCTCCCAATGTTGAGGGCATGTGGCCTGGTACGGTTCAGGAGGGAGGGGGGGGCGCTCTCTCGTCCCCCCCTCTTTTCCTGCGGCCTGCCAGGTTGCGTGCTCGGATAAAGGGTCTGGTATGGATTTTTAGGGGGACCCCCACGTCAATTTTTTTTTAAATTTGATGCAGGGTTCCCCTTAATATCCATACCAGACCTGAAGGGTCTGGTTATGGATATTTAGGGGGAACCCCAAGTCAAATTTTTTCTTAAATTTGAGGCAGGGTTCCCCTTAATATCCATACCAGACCTGAAGGGCCTGGTAATTGAATTTGGGGGACCCCCACGCTTTTTTATTTATTTATTTATCAATGACTTTCAATGAGTGTTCTCTGTATTACGGAGCCGACAATTCATAATAGCTGCGAGTGATTTTAAAGGACTTTTTTTCCTGCATAAATGACACTTTGTGCAGGGACAGTTCTAAGCACGGGAAACATGCGCCCCTTCACAGGCATACTATAGACAACCCCCCCCCCCCCCCCTACGAAATTTAAAGGAATATTACATTTTTATTGTTTCACTTTAATCATTATTAAAATCACTGCTCCCGAAAAAACGGCCGTTTTTAAAACTTTTTTTTGCATTGATACATGTCCCCTGGGGCAGGACCCGGGTCCCCAAACACTTTTTAGGACAGTAACTTGCAGAATCTTTTCTCTCTGTCAAATCTTTTTTCTCTGTCGAATATTTTCTCTATATAATCTTGGACTAATAGAGGTAAGGTTAGGCACATTCGACCACAGGTTCTATAGACAGATTGTTGTCAGAGTCATGTCGAATCTCCTATTCTATATCGAACTGTTGTAACAATGAAAACGAAAATAAAGCATTTATTTATGTCGGATCTTTCGTTTTTCGGATTTTGTGCTTTCGTTATCGTTTGTCAAAACGAAAACGAAAATAGCTGAAATTCGGACGAAAATTCATTCGGACGAAAACGAATGCACATGTCTAGTACTTGCCTGTCTTGCCAATGTAGGCTGCCATTGCTGCTATGTTTGCATGAGATCCCCAGCATCCCACTAGGCTTGGTAAACTCTCTGGGGCCACATGCAGCCCGCGGACCACAGGTTGGACACCTCTGATGTAGTACAAGGGTCTGCCTGGTTGGACACAGAGTGGATGGATAGATAGGTGGGTCTTCCTTTTCCATAATTTTGGTAAAACACACTCAATGCCTAGTCATTGTGTTGAGAGACTATGGGAGCTGCTATGTGCCTGGCTGATGTGCACTCACCTGGGAAAAGAACCTGGGACAATCTGCAGGGCCCATCAAGGGTCTGTGCTACACTAGTTTCTACACTGAATTACTGACATGTGACATGTCCTGGGGGCCCCATGGTTTACACTGCATTACCCAGAAGTTCTTGGAGGTGTCTGTCACTTCTGCTGCTTTTCTAAGAAGTTCTCCTCTCCACCTCAGTTTTATTTTCTAAGGCCGCGTACACACGGGCGGACTGTTCGCCCAATCTTGTCCGCTGAACAGTGTTTGGGCGGACAGTCCGCTCGTGTGTGGGCTTTCAGCGGACAGTTTCAGCGGACAGTTGGACGAACAAGGTTTTTCGGAAATTCTGTAAAACTGTCCGCTGAAACCTTGTTTCAGCGAACAGTCCGTCCGTGTGTAGGCTTGTTCGACAGACTAAGTTTGGCGCATGCTCAGAAAGGATTTACACGCCGAAAGTTATAATGCAGTGTATAGGACGTCGTATTTTTCGTCCCGTCGTACGTGCCGTTCACGTCATCGCGCACGGTTTCAGCGGACTGTTCGTTCGTCGTGTGTGGCCATGTCCGTCCATGCTAATTTTGAGCGGACTGTTTGCCGAAACTGTTGGACGGACAAAGTTGGGCGAACAGTCCGCCCGTGTGTACGCGGCCTTAGACGTTTTGGGGGCCTCTAAGAACTCCACTGTACAACCAATAAGTGCTAGGTGCCTCTGTGACTTCCATTTTTTTTATTGAGACTTTCTGTAGGTCTCTATGATCGCCACAGCTTTTTAAGAGAAGCCCGCCACTCTAACTCCACCAGGAATTCTGGGGGTTCTGTGTTAACTCAATTGCTTTTCTGAGAAGTTCTGGAGGTCTATGTGATCTTCGCTATATAACCAATAAGTCCTTTGTGACTTGCAGTTCTTTTCTGAGACTTTCTGTAGGCCTCTTTGACCTCCACTTGTAAGAGGGACTTCATGGTTGACTAGATTTGGCGCCAAGAGCACAAGTTCCTATTCCCACCTCCGTCCTGCTAGAACACTGTTCTCCCCTGCTGAGGCAGAACCCTCCGCCATCTTGGGCCTCACTCCACCATCTTAGGCCCCACTCCGCCATCTTGTGCCACTCATGACATTCCTGTCCATTGACCTTTACATTTCCAAAGGAAGACATTTCCACACATAAAAGTCGTTTCTCAGCACTTTACTAATGGTATTCTGTAAATGGCATAACAGTCAGATCACATCAACATACAATCTGGAGTCACTTGACATTACACAGTCAATCACAATTAGTGGACAGTCTGCCATAGTCACATGTGAACGCATAGGCAGCACCTTTAGCTGGCAACTCCCTTACAGTTTTACAGTTTCTCCTCCACCCCAGAGTCATTGGTACTGACAGGACTAGGCTCTCTGTATTCCCCTCTTTGCTTGGTACACCTCTACCAGGACCCTCCAGGGAAACGGCCTCGCACTGGCCTAAAAAGCCATTTGTTATCTCCCCTAGCCCCCACCTCCATAAGGGACAAAAAAGTCCACAGCCAGCTCTTCCTGCATGCAGATCTGCTCCTCCTGGCCTCCTGCCCTGTCCAGGGCCTACATGTGCTGGTTACATCCACATAGATGTGGGGTATTTAGCTCGCATGCCCCAAGTGACTGCAGGAGAGCTCGTCATAAAAGTTGCCTAGCACCTGATGACACTGTCTGCCTTAACCAGATACTATTCTCGTACAGCACCACCTAGTGGCCAAGTAGCTAACTGCACTTGTCTATACACTACCTTTCAGAGAAGTCCAGGAGGCCACTGTGATCTCATCTGAATAAATAAGAAATCCTAGGGGGTCTCTGGAAGTTCCCATTCTTTTTTTTTTTTAGAAGGTTTACATTTCTGTTTGAACTCCATTCCATTACTAAGAAGCCCCGGAGGCCTCTGCGACCTTCATTGCCTAAGTGAGAAGTTCTGGAGGCTTTGGTCTGTTATATCTGACTAATTAAAATTTTGCAAGAAAGTGGAGCTGTTGCTTTTGAAAGATGAAACCTGGCCTGTTGCTTTGATGAAGTGTTCCACTTTCCTTTGCTCTACTTTTACAACGCCGGAATTAAATTTGTTTCTGTATCCATTAAAATAGAATTTATGAATAAGAATGCGCTTTATTCTCATTTAACATTTTCTTTCTCTAGATATTTAGCAGCAGAAGACGGAGCTGGAAGACTGTATTGGTTTAGAGAACTAGAAGTCAGATTTGCAGACATGGGCCTCCTTGGTGCAGTCCAATTATTTCTCCTGTATTTCCTGCGTGTCCCTGTGGTCTATAAAAGTGCTGAGAGGATAATTCAGAGAGGAAAAATCCATTGTTTCCACTTACCACTTTCCTCCACATTATTAGAGTTCAATAGCTCGATGCTGAGTCAAAAGGTGAGGAACGTAAACATGTATCTTTGCTGCGGTTCCTGGTTTAGAGACGCCGACTCTCAAGAGCAGCTTTAGGCCGCGTACACACGGGCGGACTGTTCGCCCAACCTTGTTCGGCAAACAGTTTCATCAAACAGTCCGCTCAAAATTTGCATGAGCGGACTTGCCCACACACGAGCGGACTGTTTGACGAACAAGGTTGGGCAAACAGTTCGCTCAACTTTTGAAATAAACGGACTCGCCCACGTAAGGCGGAGGCAAGTCCGCCCATTTCGAGCGCGTGTACAGGTAGGCGGGGCCCGCGAAGGAGACGTCGCGGGCTCCGCCGCCTGGAATGGGCTTAAAGGGGAACCCCAACGCCGAAAAAAATCGGCGTGGGGGTTCCCCCCAAGTCCACACCAGACCCTTGTTCGAGCACGCTACCCGGCCGGCCAGGAAAGGGGGGCGAGCGAGCGCGCCCCCCTCCTGAGCCGTACCAGGCCGCGTGCCCTCAACATGGGGGGGTGCCTTGGGGAAGGGGGGGGCCGCGCGGCCCCCCCACCCCAAAGCACCTTGTCCCCATGTTGATGAGGACAAGGGCCTCTTCCCGACAACCCTGGCCGTTGGTTGTCGGGGTCTGCGGGCGGGGGGCTTATCGGAATCCGGGAGCCCCCTTTAATAAGGGGGCCCCCGGATACCGGCCCCCCACCCTATGTGAATGAGTATGGGGTACAATGTACCCCTACCCATTCACCTGTGAAATAAAGTACAAATAAAAACACAACACAGGGGGAAAAAATATTTTATTGCACAGCCGGGGGTCTTCCGTCTTCGGGGGTCTTCTCGCCGGACTCCTCCGCTATGTGTGTGTAGCTCTTTTGCCAGCGGAGGAGTCCGGCTTTCTTCCTCCCCGCCGCCGGCCTCTTCTCCCGACTTCGGGGGTCTTGTCCCCCTCTTCGGTTCTTCTGCCGGGCCACCGCGCCTGGTCCGGTGGCCCGGTCTTCTGTCGCCGTCTTCCGTTCTTCTGTCGCCGCCTTCGGTTCTTCTGCCGGGCCACCGCGCCTTCTTGTAGCTCTTTTACAGGCGGTGGCCCGGTCTTCTGTCGCCGTCGCCGCCTTCCGTTCGTGTTCTTCTTCTTGTTCTTCTTGTTCTTCTCCTGGAGATGTTGACTCGACGAGCTCTCCGGCCGGAATGCCGGGGACGCGCTGTGCGGTCACTTATATAGTGACAATGGGGCGGGGTCACATGGTATATGTCACATGGGTTGGTCACATGGGTTGATGTCACATGGGGACTATGACATCGTAAGGGGGCGGGGTCACCATGTGACATCAACCCATGTGACATATACCATGTGACCCCGCCCCATTGTCACTATATAAGTCACAGCGCAGGGCGGCTCTGGCATTCCGGCCGGAGGGAGCGACGTGTCAACATCACCTGGAGAAGAACAAGAAGAACAAGAACGGAAGGCGGCGACGGCGACAGAAGACCGGGCCACCGCCTGTAAAAGAGCTACAAGAAGGCGCGGTGGCCCGGCAGAAGAACCGAAGGCGGCGACAGAAGAACGGAAGACGGCGACAGAAGACCGGGCCACCGGACCAGGCGCGGTGGCCCGGCAGAAGAACCGAAGAGGGGGACAAGACCCCCGAAGTCGGGAGAAGAGGCCGGCGGCGGGGAGGAAGAAAGCCGGACTCCTCCGCTGGCAAAAGAGCTACACACACATAGCGGAGGAGTCCGGCGAGAAGACCCCCGAAGACGGAAGACCCCCGGCTGTGCAATAAAATATTTTTTCCCCCTGTGTTGTGTTTTTATTTGTACTTTATTTCACAGGTGAATGGGTAGGGGTACATTGTACCCCATACTCATTCACATAGGGTGGGGGGCCGGTATCCGGGGGCCCCCTTATTAAAGGGGGCTCCCGGATTCCGATAAGCCCCCCGCCCGCAGACCCCGACAACCAACGGCCAGGGTTGTCGGGAAGAGGCCCTTGTCCTCATCAACATGGGGACAAGGTGCTTTGGGGTGGGGGGGCCGCGCGGCCCCCCCCTTCCCCAAGGCACCCCCCCATGTTGAGGGCACGCGGCCTGGTACGGCTCAGGAGGGGGGGCGCGCTCGCTCGCCCCCCTTTCCTGGCCGGCCGGGTAGCGTGCTCGGACAAGGGTCTGGTGTGGACTTGGGGGGAACCCCCACGCCGATTTTTTTCGGCGTTGGGGTTCCCCTTTAAGCCCATTCCAGGCGGCGGAGCCAGCGACGTCTCCTTCGCGGGCCCCGCCTACCTGTACACGCGCTCGAAATGGGCGGACTTTCCGAGCGGGAACAGTCCGCTCATTTCGAAAGTACAGCGGACAAGCCCACACACGGGCGGACTGTTCGCTCAAACACAGTTTCAGCGGACAGTTTTTCGGAATTTCCGAAAGACTTTGTCCGTCCAACTGTCCGCTGAAACTGTCCGCTGAAAGCCCACACACGAGCGGACTGTCCGCCCAAACACTGTTCAGCGGACAAGGTTGGGCGAACAGTCCGCCCGTGTGTACGCGGCCTTAGACCAATGCACAGACACTTACTGCGAAGAGTAAGCCCTTGTACACACGGTCGGAGATTCCGACGGAGTGTGTCCGATCGGACCGTTTAGTCGGATAATCCGACTGTGTGTGGTCTTCATTGGACTGTTTCCGTCGGAGTATCCGACGGACCAAGTTTTCCAACATGTCGGTAAAATTTTCCGACAACATGATCCGATCGGACTTTGTCCAATCATGTGTAGAGAATTCTCGATCGGACAAAGTGCCACACATGCTCAGATCAAATTCCTACACCAAAGCTATTGGCTACTAGCCTGAACATAGTCCTGTCGTAACGAAATAACGTCATCACGTTCTGAACGATCAGATTTTCTGACAACTTTGTCCGACCGTGTGTATGCAACAGTTTCGGACAAAATCCAACGGACAAAATCCGACTAATTTGGTTGTGGGAATGTCCGACCGTGTGTACAAGCAGGGCAGGACTTAGGGTGGTGGGGGCCCCTGGGCTTGAGTCACTTTCGGGCCCCACCTTCTATACATTATTGTATTTATCGGTGTATAACAAACACTGGCGTATAACACGCACCCCAAGTTTAGGAGGGAAGTTTAAGGAAAAAACTTACATTTAAATGCCCATCAATACAGTCTTATCAGTGTCCATCTGCAACCTTGTCCAGTGTTATTGCAGCCTTGTCAGTGTAGCCTTGTCATTTGCAGTCTTGAAGTTTAAAAATGGCGCCGCCAAGATACAGAGTCCTGCGGCTCTCGGGTCCTCTCGGCGGGTCTGGGGTCCTCTCGTGGCTAAGGGTCCTCTCGCAGTCCCGAGCGGAGCCGAGAGTAGCAGAGTGTACTCGGCTCGGGCTCACAGTCACGCCCAGTCCCTGTGTTATGTCCATTATAGGGCGGGACTAGGCATGACTGTGAGTGGAGCCGAGTACACTCGGCTATGTATCTCGGCGGGATCTGCGGGGCCCCCTATTGAGTGGGGCCCATGGGTTTGAGCCCAGTCAAGCCCAATGGTAAGTCCAGCCCTGTGTACAAGGGCTTAGAGTGATAAAAGGAGACGGTAAACGATCACGTAATTTCTTTGTTTTCCGTATTTATATCCTTTACCCATTAAAAAAATCCACTACTGGTTTAATTATGCTGATTGACTGACAGGGGCAACAGAATCCCTGTCAGTCATTTTCCTGCAATCCCCATCGATTCCTTCCAACAGAAGGTTCAACTTGGAAAGTTCAGAAGCCAACATACTGACTAAAGGAGCATGGCATGCGAACCTACTATGAGACCCAAAAGAACCCATTCTATTTCACTTTCTGCATACAAGGGAAAGCGGAATCAGTTCACCTTGCAGACGGAGCATTATTTGTTTCTTATTTAGGATTGCGTTTCAAAGCTTATCTAAACCCTCCTCCAAAAATGATATATTGTACATGACACCAAGCTATACAGTGGAATAACGTCCTTACAGGATGTCTTCAATTTACAAGCCAACCTCAATGCTCTGTTTAATTTGGCAACTAGGTGACAAATGAGGTTTAATGTTGATCCATTTTAAGTTATGCACTTGGGTGCTAAGAATATGCATGCATCATACATACTAGGAGGAGAAAAACTGGGGGAGTCAATGGAGGAGAAGGATCTGGGGGTTTTGGTAGCTCATGAGCCTAAAAATGCAATGCCAAGCTGTGGTTTCCAAAGCAAGCAAAATCCTTTGTTGTATTAAGACCCCTTTCACACCAGGGCGTTTTGCAGACGCTATAGCGTTAGAAATAGCGCTTGCAATCCGCCCTAAAAAAGCTGCACCATTGTGTGTAGTGTGAAAGCCCCGAGGGCTTTTACACTACAGCGGTGCACTAGCAGGATGTCAGGGAAAAGTCCTGCCAGCAGCTTCTTTGGAGCGGTGAAGGAGCGGTGTGTTTACCGCTCCTCCACCGCTGCTCCCCATTGAAATCAATGGGGCAGCGATGTAATACTGCTATTGCGGCGTATTGCTGGCGGTTTTAACCCTTTCTCGGCCGCTAGCGGGGGGTAAAAGCGCCCCGCTAGTGGCCGAAATGCACCGCAAATCCCTATGGTAAAATGCCGCTAAAAATGGCGGCGTTTTACCGCCCACACTATGGGCGGTGTGGTGTGAAAGGGGTCTAAAGCCTAGTACACACGGTCGGAGAATCCGTCGGAATGTGTCCTATCGGACCGTGTTGTCTGATAATCCGTATGCATCGGACTGATTCCGTCCGAATCTCCGTCGGACCCAATTTTCCAACATGTTGGGAATATTTCCCGACCAACTGGGCCGGTCGGACCTAATCCGATCATGTGTAGAGCATTTTGATCGGACCAAGTGCCACGCATGCTCAGATCAAATTCCTACATCAAAGCTATTGGCTACTAGCCTGAACGTAGTCCCATCGTAACGAAATTACGTCATCACGTTCTGAAAGATCGGATTTTTCGCCAACTTTGTCCGAACCGTGTGTATGCAACAGTTTCGGACAAGATCCGACGGACAAAATCCGACGGGCAGAATCCGACGGATTTGGTTGTGGAAATCTCCAACCGTGTGTACAGGGGCTAAGAGAGGTATGGATTCCAGAGAGAGAGATATAATTTGTACAAATCATTAGTAAGACCTCATCTTGAATATGCAGTTCAGTTTTGGGCACCAGTTCTCAAAAAGGATATCGGGGAACTGGAGAAAGTGCAGAGAAGGGCAACTAAACTGATAAGAGGCATGGAGGAACTCAGCTGTGAGGAAAGATTAGAGGAACTGAATGTATTCTCTCTTGAGGAGAGTAGATTAAGGGGGGATATGATCCACATGTGTAAAAACATAAGTGGTCCAAATAGTGAACTTGGTGGTGATTTATTCACTTTACAGGTCATTGCAGAGGACAAGGGGGCACTCTTTACGTCTGGAGGAAAAGAGATTTCATCTCCAAATATGGAAAGGCTTTTTCACAGTAATGCCGCGTACACACGGTCAGACTTTCTGACGGGAAATGTTGAACGTGAGCTTGTTGGTGGAAAGTCCAACCATGTGTATGCTCCATCGAACATTTGTTGTCGGACTTTCCGCCAACAAATGTTTGCTAGCAGGTTCTCAAATTTTCTGCCAACAAAACTTTGTTGTCAGATTTTCCGAATAAGGTGTACACAAGTCAGTCCCACAAAAGTTCACGCATGCTCAGAATCAAGTACGAGCCGGAAGCGCTTGGTCTTGTAAAACTAGCGTTCGTAATGGAGATATCACATGACTATAGAACTTCCTTTTTATTGGCTCACCATAGGCCTTGTACGTCACTACGTTAGTAATTGTTGGCCAACATTTGTGTGACCGTGTGTATGCAAGACAAGTTGGAGTCAACAACCTTCGAACAAAATTCATGGCTTTGTTGTCGGAAAGTCTGATCGTGTGTGTGTAAGGGGGATTAGAGCTGTGAAAATGTGGAATAGACTACCTCAAAAGCTGGTTCTAGTGAGCTCAGTAGATTTTTTTTAAGGGCCAGATTCTTTCCTAGATACACATAATTTAGCTGGATGCTATATATGGGTAAAGTTGATCCAGGGAATATCCGATTGCCTCTTGGGGGATTGGGAAGGATTTTTTCCCCCTGCTGAAGCAAGTTGGATCATGCTTTATTGGTTTTTGTTTTGCCTTCCTCTGGATCAACTGTGGGTATAGGACTGTGTATATATAGGATTGTATAATTTTTTTTTCCCCTTCTATTGGTTGAACTGGATAGACATGTTTCTATTTCAATCAGACCAACTATGCAACTATGTAGTATTCCGGTTCCTGATGAAGAATGCCCCTTAGATTGGTGATCAGTGGGAAGAATGTCCTTACATTGGAGGTCAGTGGGCAGAACGGCCCTTACATTGGTGATCAGTGGGAAGAATGCCCCTTAGATTGGTGATCAGTGGGAAGAACGAATGTCCCTTACATTGGAGGTCAGTAGGAAAAATGTTCCTTACATTGGAGGTCAGTGAGAAGAATGTTCCTTACATTGGTGATCAGTGAGAAGAATGTTCCTTACATTGGGGATCAGTGAGAAGAATGTTCCTTACATTGGGGATCAGTGAGAAGAATGTTCCTTACATTGGTGATCAGTGAGAAGAATGTTCCTTACATTGGAGGTCAGTGGTAGGGATGAGCCGAACACCCCCCGGTTCGGTTCGCACCAGAACTTTCGAACGGACCCCACGTTCGTTACGAACGTTAGAACCCCATTGACGTCTATGGGACTCGAACGTTCGAAATGGAAAGTGCTAATTTTAATGGCTAATATGCAAGATGCTGTCCTAAAAAGGGTTTAGAGACCTGGCTCCTGCCACAGGGGACATGGGTCAATGCAAAAAAAAGTTTTAAAAACGGCCGTTTTGGCGGGAGCACTGATTTTAATGACGATTAAAGTGAAAAAAAAAAAAAGTGAAATATTCCTTTAAATATGGTGCCTGGGGGGTGTCTGTAGTATGCCTGTGAAGTGCCACATGTTTCCCATGTTTAGAACAGTCCCTGCACAAAATGACATTTAACGGAAATAACACCATTTAAAACTGCTTGCGGTTTTAATGTTATATCTGGTTCCTGCAATATGGTTGAAAATCATTCAGAAAAATGGCATGGGTAGCCCTCCCTGCCCATTACCAGCCCCTTTGGGTCTTGTACGCATATTAAGGGGAACCCCGTACCCATATTAAAAAAAGGAAATGCGTGTGGCCCCCAGGCCCTATATACTCAGAACAGCAGTATACAGGCGGTGCAAACAAGACAGGGACTGTGTAGGTTTATTGTGTTAAGTTGAATCTGTTTGTCATTTTCAACTGGTACATTTTTAAAGTGTAGCTCCAGTCAAAAAATTTATTTTTAAGCTTTTTGGAAAACATAGGGAAGGGTTATCACCCCTGTATTATTTGTTTTGTCGTCCATCTTTTTTCATCTCACTTGCTGTTGTCTCCTTCCATTTGCAAGTAGGAGATGTTTGTAAATTGGATGTTTGAAAGTAGGGGCCTGCCCTATATGCTCTGCAGAAATGGCGGAACAAGGTGTTGGTTTTGCCACAACATTGTAAGCCCTCAAAGTGACTCTTGGTGGCCGCTGGAGCGCCCTGCTGTGAACGATTATATCAAGAATTGTAATTACATGCCATTGTTGAACAGTGGTAGAAAAATTGACCTTTGGTGGTTGTGGTGCTGGTGCCACAACACTATAAGTCCTCACCGTTACTCTGGGTGGGCACAGGAAGGGGCCCTCCTGTGAAATATTATATCAAGAATTGTAATTACATGTCCCTGTTAAACAGGGGCAGAAAAATTTGGCCTTAGGCACTGCTGCTGGTGCCACCACACTGCAACCTCTTCCATATACTCTAGTTTTTTTGCTGGAATTAGCCCTGCTGCAAAGCATTGCATCAAAAATTGTACTTAAACGCCCCTGTTAAACAGGGGCAGAAAAATTGGGCCTTAGGCACTGGTGCTGGTGCCACCACACTGCAACCTCTGCCATATACTCTAGTTTTATTGCAGGAATTAGCCCTGTTTTATTGCAGGAATTTGCAGGAAATAACCCCAATTGGGCTCAAATAGAGAACAGCTATGTAGGTGGATTATAGCGGTATGTACTGGGTACAGAGCACGCAGACAGCACGCACTATCTCCTAACACTACTGACTGCAAGCTCTATTATTAAAGATAGATCACTAGCTAAATAGGTGACGTGAATATCGCGGTGTATACTGCGGTCAGGGCACGCAGACAATAACCAGAAAACAGCAGAGATAAAGGGGTATATACAGATGTATACTGTGCTGTGCTGGAGGCACACACAACTTCCAATAACTCCTGCAGATGGCAATTGGGCTCAAATAGAGAACAGCTATGTAGGTGGATTATAGCGGTACGTACTGGGTACAGAGCACGCAGACAGCACGCACTATCTCCTGACACTACTGACTGCAAGCTCTATTATTAAAGATAGATCACTAGCTATATAGGTGAGGTGAATATAGTGGTGTATACTGCGGTCAGGGCACAGACAATAACCACTACACAACAGCAAGATAGGAAATCAGCCAAAAACGATCGGTGTGTACTGTGTTGAAGGTACACAGAACACCCACTGCTTCAGATGCCAACATACTACACGAGGCCGCCTCAATGGCGGCCTTATATAGTGTGGGGTGTGCACTACACAGCCTGAGCTATGATTGGCCACAGGCATCCTGCCTGTGGCCAATCATGGCTCTAGTCGCTGCTGGCGCTGCGATTGGCCAAGCATGCAGGGTCACAGTGCATGCTTGGCCAATCATGAGCCAGCAATGCACTGCGCCATCGCAGTGCATTGTGGGCCGTGAGCGCCACGCGAATTTTGACGCAAACGGACCAAGTGTTCGGATTTCGCCGAACGGACGAACAGCCAATGTTCGAGTCGAACGTACGTTCGACTCGAACACGAAGCTCATCCCTAGTCAGTGGGAAAAATGTACCTTACATTGGTGATCAGTGGGAAGAATGCCCCTTACATTGCTCATCAGTGAGAAGAATGTTCCTTACATTGGTGATCAGTGAGAAGAATGTTCCTTACATTGGTGATCAGTGAGAAGAATGTTCCTTACATTGGTGATCAGTGGGAAGAATGTTCCTTACATTGGTGATCAGTGAGAAGAATGTTCCTTACATTGGTGATCAGTGAGAAGAATGTTCCTTACATTGGTGATCAGTGGGAAGAATGTCCCTTAGGCCGCGTACACACGCGGGGACTGTTCGCCCAACTTTGTCCGTCAAACAGTTTCAGCAAACAGTCCGCTCAAAATTAGCATGGACGGACATGCCCACACACGACGAACGAACAGTTTGCTGAAACCGTGCGCGATGACGTGAACGGCACGTACGACGGGACGAAAAATACGACGTCCTATACACTGCATTATAACTTTCGGCGTGTAAATCCTTTCTGAGCATGCGCGGAACTTAGTTTGACGAACAAGCCTACACACGAGGGGACTGTTCGCTGAAACAAAGTTTCAGCGGACAGTTTTTCGGAATTTCCGAAAAACCTTGTTCAGCAGACTGTTCGCTGAAACTGTCCGCTGAAAGCCCACACACGGGTGGACTGTCCGCCGAAACACTGTTCAGCGGACAAAGTTGGCCGAACAGTCCCCGCGTGTGTACGCGGCCTTACATTGGTGATCAGTGAGAAGAATGTTCCTTACATTGGTGATCAGTGAGAAGAATGTCCCTTACATTGGTGATCAGTGGGAAGAATGTTCCTTACATTGGTGATCAGTGAGAAGAATGTCCCTTACATTGGTGATCAGTGGGAAGAATGTTCCTTACATTGGTGATCAGTGAGAAGAATGTTCCTTACATTGGTGATCAGTGAGAAGAATGTCCCTTACATTGGTGATCAGTGGGAAGAATGTTCCTTACATTGGTGATCAGTGAGAAGAATGTTCCTTACATTGGTGATCAGTGAGAAGAATGTTCCTTACATTGGTGATCAGTGAGAAGAATGTCCCTTACATTGGTGATCAGTGGGAAGAATGTTCCTTACATTGGTGATCAGTGGGAAGAATGTTCCTTACATTGGTGATCAGTGAGAAGAATGTTCCTTACATTGGTGATCAGTGGGAAGAATGTTTCTTACATTGGTGATCAGTGGAAAGAATGTTCCTTACATTGGTGATCAGTGAGAAGAATGTTCCTTACATTGGTGATCGGTGAGAAGAATTTCCTTACATTGGTGATCAGTGAGAAGAATGTTCCTTACATTGGTGATCAGTGAGAAGAATGTTCCTTACATTGGTGATCAGTGAGAAGAATGTTCCTTACATTGGTGATCAGTGGGAAGAATGTTCCTTACATTGGTGATCAGTGAGAAGAATGTTCCTTACATTGGTGATCAGTGAGAAGAATGTTCCTTACATTGGTGATCAGTGAGAAGAATGTTCCTTACATTGGTGATCAGTGAGAAGAATGTTCCTTACATTGGTGATCAGTGAGAAGAATGTTCCTTACATTGGTGATCAGTGAGAAGAATGTTCCTTACATTGGTGATCAGTGAGAAGAATGTTCCTTACATTGGTGATCAGTGGGAAGAATGTTCCTTACATTGGTGATCAGTGAGAAGAATGTTCCTTACATTGGTGATCAGTGAGAAGAATGTTCCTTACATTGGTGATCAGTGAGAAGAATGTTCCTTACATTGGTGATCAGTGAGAAGAATGTTCCTTACATTGGTGATCAGTGAGAAGAATGTTCCTTACATTGGTGATCAGTGAGAAGAATGTTCCTTACATTGGTGATCAGTGGGAAGAATGTTCCTTACATTGGTGATCAGTGAGAAGAATGTTCCTTACATTGGTGATCAGTGAGAAGAATGTTCCTTACATTGGTGATCAGTGAGAAGAATGTTCCTTACATTGGTGATCAGTGAGAAGAATGTTCCTTACATTGGTGATCAGTGAGAAGAATGTCCCTTACATTGGTGATCAGTGGGAAGAATGTTCCTTACATTGGTGATCAGTGGGAAGAATGTTCCTTACATTGGTGATCAGTGAGAAGAATGTCCCTTACATTGGTGATCAGTGGGAAGAATGCCCCTTACATTGCTCATCAGTGAGAAGAATGTTCCTTACATTGGTGATCAGTGAGAAGAATGTTCCTTACATTGGTGATCAGTGAGAAGAATGTTCCTTACATTGGTGATCAGTGGGAAGAATGTTCCTTACATTGGTGATCAGTGGGAAGAATGTTCCTTACATTGGTGATCAGTGAGAAGAATGTTCCTTACATTGGTGATCAGTGAGAAGAATGTTCCTTACATTGGTGATCAGTGGGAAGAATGTTCCTTACATTGGTGATCAGTGGGAAGAATGTTCTTTACATTGGTGATCAGTGAGAAGAATGTTCCTTACATTGCTCATCAGTGAGAAGAATGTTCCTTACATTGGTGATCAGTGAGAAGAATGTTCCTTACATTGGTGATCAGTGAGAAGAATGTTCCTTACATTGGTGATCAGTGGGAAGAATGTTCCTTACATTGGTGATCAGTGGGAAGAATGTTCCTTACATTGGTGATCAGTGGGAAGAATGTTCCTTACATTGGTGATCAGTGGGAAGAATGTCCCTTACATTGGTGATCAGTGGGAAGAATGTTCCTTACATTGGTGATCAGTGAGAAGAATGTTCCTTACATTGGTGATCAGTGAGAAGAATGTTCCTTACATTGGTGATCAGTGGGAAGAATGTTCCTTACATTGGTGATCAGTGAGAAGAATGTTCCTTACATTGGTGATCAGTGGGAAGAATGTCCCTTACATTGGTGATCAGTGAGAAGAATGTTCCTTACATTGGTGATCAGTGAGAAGAATGTTCCTTACATTGGTGATCAGTGAGAAGAATGTTCCTTACATTGGTGATCAGTGAGAAGAATGATCCTTACATTGGTGATCAGTGAGAAGAATGTTCCTTACATTGGTGATCAGTGAGAAGAATGTTCCTTACATTGGTGATCAGTGAGAAGAATGTTCCTTACATTGGTGATCAGTGGGAAGAATGTTCCTTACATTGGTGATCAGTGAGAAGAATGTTCCTTACATTGGTGATCAGTGAGAAGAATGTTCCTTACATTGGTGATCAGTGAGAAGAATGTTCCTTACATTGGTGATCAGTGAGAAGAATGTTCCTTACATTGGTGATCAGTGAGAAGAATGTCCCTTACATTGGTGATCAGTGGGAAGAATGTTCCTTACATTGGTGATCAGTGAGAAGAATGTTCCTTACATTGGTGATCAGTGAGAAGAATGTTCCTTACATTGGTGATCAGTGAGAAGAATGTTCCTTACATTGGTGATCAGTGAGAAGAATGTTCCTTACATTGGTGATCAGTGAGAAGAATGTTCCTTACATTGGTGATCAGTGGGAAGAATGTTCCTTACATTGGTGATCAGTGGGAAGAATGTTCCTTACATTGGTGATCAGTGAGAAGAATGTTCCTTACATTGGTGATCAGTGAGAAGAATGTTCCTTACATTGGTGATCAGTGAGAAGAATGTTCCTTACATTGGTGATCAGTGGGAAGAATGTTCCTTACATTGGTGATCAGTGAGAAGAATGTTCCTTACATTGGTGATCAGTGAGAAGAATGTTCCTTACATTGGTGATCAGTGAGAAGAATGTTCCTTACATTGGTGATCAGTGGGAAGAATGTTCCTTACATTGGTGATCAGTGAGAAGAATGTTCCTTACATTGGTGATCAGTGGGCAGAATTCCCCAGTTAAGTCATTATTGTGCAGCCAATCACAGTGAACAAAGGAATTGGAGCCCCTCCTACCTCAGACATCACAGGCTACTTGAAGGCCAAGTACCAATGTTCCAAAATAACAAAAGAATAACAGAACTTCTGAAAATACAAATTGACTCAGAACAACAAATAACATACTTACTACCAAAATAATAAATCCTTCCGAAAACAAATTCCAACATTTATGATGAAACAAAAGGATTTACCCGATGAATGAAACCGAAACAAAATGAAAAACATTTTTGGCAAATCTTTACATTCAGCTAAAGCAGAAATATCAACTTTAGGCGAAGTTGGTCTTTATGCCTTGAGAATCTTAACATTTTTCTGTTCTTGAATACAGTCTCGGGAAGTCTCGCTACATTTGGCCGGCTACAAATTGTTTATCTTGGTGATCTAACTTGGCTAGGTTTCATAAACTATTTGCTGAGAGCAAATTAATGATGCATTTGTTTAGAGAAAAGCTGCAGATTCTCCCACATTCCGGTAAGATAAGTATTCTCTTTCATCTATTTAGAAATAGTTTATTTGCGGTGGCGATGCCAAGTTTGGAAATTGTGTGTTTAATTGGTGTTGTGAATCTTTTGACAGCTGGTGGTATGGTGCAAAACCTGCGGAGGAAGGTTCCCGACTGTGCCGCCGTCCTTTGATGCCTCTGCTGTTTGAAGACTCACAATATGCTGAAAGTGTGGAGACTCGACACGCCGAATGTGGCAGCTCAGGATAATAACTGAGGTAGGGAACAGCTAACAAAAAAGCAAAGGATTGCCACTAAGGAACATAAAGCCCCATTTATTTTTGGTATTGGTTGGCAAAATTCGTTTTTTATTTACTACGGGCATTAAAATAGCCCCAATAATGTGTGTATCACTTATAGATTGTATACTGTATGTGCATTACAGTAGCAGGGTGGTGTGCCCTGTTAGCCATCAACAAAAGTAGACATTTAAATTTAAGTGATAATAAACCGAAAAGCAAACATGTATTATATTGCAGCTTACTAATTATGGTGGTTAGTAGGAAGAATGCCCCTTACAATGGAGGTCAGTGAGAAGAATGTTCCTTACATTGGTGATCAGTGAGAAGAATGTTCCTTACATTGGTGATCAGTGGGAAGAATGTTCCTTACATTGGTGATCAGTGAGAAGAATGTTCCTTACATTGGTGATCAGTGAGAAGAATGTTCCTTACATTGGTGATCAGTGGGAAGAATGTTCCTTACATTGGTGATCAGTGAGAAGAATATTCCTTACATTGGTGATCAGTGAGAAGAATGTCCCTTACATTGGTGATCAGTGGGAAGAATGTCCCTTACATTGGTGATCAGTGAGAAGAATGCTCCTTACATTGGTGATCAGTGAGAAGAATGTTCCTTACATTGGTGATCAGTGGGAAGAATGCTCCTTACATTGGTGATCAGTGGGAAGAATGTTCCTTACGTTGGTGATCAGTGGGAAGAATGTTCCTTACATTGGTGATCAGTGAGAAGAATGTTCCTTACATTGGTGGTCAGTGAGAAGAATGTTCCTTACATTGGTGATCAGTGAGAAGAATGTTCCTTACATTGGTGATCAGTGAGAAGAATGTTCCTTACATTGGTGATCAGTGAGAAGAATGTTCCTTACATTGGTGATCAGTGAGAAGAATGTTCCTTACATTGGTGGTCAGTGAGAAGAATGTTCCTTACATTGGTGATCAGTGAGAAGAATGTTCCTTACATTGGTGGTCATTGGGAAGAATGTTCCTTACATTGGTGATCAGTGGGAAGAATGTTCCTTACATTGGTGATCACTGAGAAGAATGTTCCTTACATTGGTGGTCAGTGAGAAGAATGTTCCTTACATTGGTGATCAGTGAGAAGAATGTTCCTTACATTGGTGATCAGTGAGAAGAATGTTCCTTACATTGGTGATCAGTGAGAAGAATGTTCCTTACATTGGTGGTCATTGGGAAGAATGTTCCTTACATTGGTGATCAGTGGGAAGAATGTTCCTTACATTGGTGATCACTGAGAAGAATGTTCCTTACATTGGTGGTCAGTGGGAAGAATGTCCCTTACGTTGGTGAATATTTACAGGATCCTTTTGTGACAAAAGCGACCCCACCTCTACTTCAGATGCATCTACCTCCACAATAAAAGGCAGCTCAGGAACAGGATGGCGTAGAACTGGTGCAGAGGTAAAGGCTTTCTTCAACTGAGTGAAGGCTCTCTGGGCTTCAGTAGTCCATTTAAACTTAGTCGGAGTCTTCCTGGTGAGAGAGGTGATAGGATGTCCAATGGTGGTAAAGTTCTTAATGATATTTTCGATATAAATTTGCAAATTTGAAATTTGCAAAGCCCGGGAAGCGCAGAATTGCCTTCAGGTCCGAAAATGGTGCCCAGTCTAAATTGGCTTGAATCTTGGCTGGATCTATGGTGAGGCCTGTGTCAGAAATTAGGTAGCCCAGGAAAGATGCTTGTTTGATATGGAATAAACACTTTTCGGGCTTTACAAAAGGGGAGTGAGTCTTTAATCAGGCCAATACTGAGCAGACGTGCCTCTGATGTGTTTCAAGATTGGGAGAGTATATCGAAAGATCATCGAAATATACAAGCATGAAGCGACCCAACAGGTCAAGGAAAATGTCATTTATAAAGTTCTGAAAGACAGCTGGCGCATTCCTGAGACTGAAAGGCATGAAAAGACATTTCTAAGCCCTTGTACACACGGTCCGAGATTCCGCCGGAATGTGTCCGACGGACCAAGTTTTCCAACTTGTTGGTAAAATTTTTCGACAAAATGCTCCGATCGTGTGTAGAGAATTCCGATCGGACCAAGTGCCACGCATGCTCAGATCAAATTCCTACATCAAAGCTATTGGCTACTAGCCTGAACGTAGTCCTGTCGTAAAGTAATAACGTCATCACGTTCTTAATGATCAGATTTTACGACAACTTTCTGAAAGATAGGATTTTCCGACAACTTTGTCCGACCGTGAGTATGCAACAGTTTCGGACAAAATCCGTCGAATAAAATCCGACGGACAAAATCCAACGGATTTGGTTGTGGGAATCTCCGACCGTGTGTACAAGGGCTAAAGACCGTCCTTGGTTTTAAAGGCCATCTTCTATTTATCTCCTGCATGGATGCCCATTAGATTATAGGCTCCTCTTAAGTTCAGTTTTGAAAAGATTTTCGGCTTCGTGGATTTGAGAGAACAACCCTGTGATGAGAGGAAGAGGATACCGATTGGGAACAGTTATCTCTGTTTAGACCTCTGTAGTCAACACAAAGTCTCAGTCCCCCATCCTTCTTCAGGACAAAGAAGCATCATGCTCCTGCGGGAGAAGTGGAGGGATGGATGAAATCCTTAACTAGGTTCTCCTGAATATAGTCTTGCAAAGCAAGATTTTCTGGCTCAGACAGTGGAAAAACTCTCCCTCAAGGAGGTGTAGTGTCAGGCAAGAGGTCAATGGGACAATCATATCTACAATGAGGAGGTAAAGTGTCAGCAATCCCTTTAGAAAACACGTTCTGAAAGTCCTTATAACAAAGCAGAATCTGTTCTATTCCCACTTGACAGGCAGCAAATTGAGCAGGGTGCTGGATGCAGTTTTTTTTTACACACTGATTGGACCAAGCCAGAATATTTCATGTTCACCAGTCAATTTCTGGATTGTGCTTCTGAAGCCAAGAAGGCCTAAGATCAAAGGAATGGATGGAGAGTCAATGACAAGGCATGAAATCTTCCAAATGCAAGGCCCCCAATTGTAACTGGACAGGGTCGGTGGATTGGAGCACTAGATTTTGTGAGAGAGGCCGATTATCCACAGAAATCAGGCGGACTGGCCAATCTAGAGCATGAGTTTCCAGGGACAAAGAGGTAATCAGAGTCTTATCAATAAAATTCTCAGCGGCTCCAGGACCTAGGTGATTATGGGGAGTAGGGATGAGCCGAACACCCCCCGGTTCGGTTCGCACCAGAACTTTCAAACGGACCCCAAATTCGAACGAACTTTAGAACCCCATTGAAGTCTATGGGACTCGAACGTTCGAAATGAAAAGTGCTAATTTTAACGGCTAATATGCAAGATACTGTCCTAAAAAGGGTTTGGGGACCTGGCTCCTGCCCCAGGGGACATGGGTCAATGCCTAAAATGTTTTTAAAAATGGCCATTTTGGCGGGAGCACTGATTTTAATGACGATTAAAGTGAAAAAAAAAGTGAAATATTCCTTTAAATATGGTGCCTGGGGGGTGTCTGTAGTATGGCTGTGATCCCGTGTTTAGAACAGTCCCTGCACAAAATGACATTAAACGGAAATAACACCATTTAAAACTGCTTGCGGTTTTAATGTTATACCTGGTTCCTGCAATATGGTTGAAAATCATTGAGAAAAATGGCATGGGTAGCCCTCCCTGCCCATTACCAGCCCCTTTAGGTCTTGTACACATATTAAGGGGAACCCCGTACCCATATTAAAAAAAGGAAATGCGTGTGGCCCCCAGGCCCTATATACTCAGAACAGCAGTATACAGGCGGTGCAAACAAGACAGGGACTGTGTAGGTTTGTTGTGTTAAGTTGAATCTGTTTGTAATTTTCAACTGGTACATTTTTAAAGTGTAGCTCCAGTCAAAAAAACTATTTTTAAGCTTTTCGGAAAACATAGGGAAGGGTTATCACCCCTGTATAATTTGTTTTGTCGTCCATCTTTTTTCATCTCACTTGCTGTTGTCTCCTTCCGTTTGCAAGTAGGAGATGTTTGTAAATTGGATGTTTGAAAGTAGGGGCCTGCCAGAAATGGCGGAACAAGGTGTTGGTTTTGCCACAACATTGTAAGCCCTCAAAGTGACTCTTGGTGGGCACTGGAGCGCCCTGCTGTGAACGATTATATCAAGAATTGTAATTACATGCCATTGTTGAACAGTGGTAGAAAAATTGACCTTTGGTGGTTGTGGTGCTGGTGCCACAACACTATAAGTCCTCACCGTTACTCTGGGTGGGCACAGGAAGGGGCCCTCCTGTGAAATATTATATCAAGAATTGTAATTACATGTCCCTGTTAAACAGGGGCAGAAAAATTTGGCCTTAGGCACTGCTGCTGGTGCCACCACACTGCAACCTCTGCCATATACTCTAGTTTTATTGCAGGAATTAGCCCTGCTGCAAAGCATTGCATCAAAAATTGTAATTAAACGCCCCTGTTAAACAGGGGCAGAAAAATTTGGCCTTAGGCACTGGTGCTGGTGCCAACACACTGCAACCTCTGCCATATACTCTAGTTTTATTGCAGGAATTAGCCCTGCTGCAAAGCATTGCATCAAAAATTGTAATTAAACGCCCCTGTTAAACAGGGGCAGAAAAATTGGGCCTTAGGCACTGGTGCTGGTGCCAACACACTGCAACCTCTGCCATATACTCTAGTTTTATTGCAGGAATTAGCCCTGCTGCAAAGCATTGCATCAAAAATTGTAATTAAACGCCCCTGTTAAACAGGGGCAGAAAAATTGGGCCTTAGGCACTGGTGCTGGTGCCACAACACTGCAACCTCTCCCATATACTCTTGTTTGATTGCAGGAATTAGCCCTGCTGCAAAGCATTGCATCAAACATTGTACTTAAACGCCCCTGTTAAACAGGGGCAGAAAAATTGGGCTGATGGCATCAACCAGAACCAGAAATGTTCTTTCTACATATCAGCGGAGGAGGAAGAGGATAGACAATCAACATAACAGGACAGTCACTCAGCATCAGCATAGGCAGTCTTGAAGGGATGTGATATTTCAAAAAAAATTATTCTGTTACATCAGCTTCAGGTGCTTGGTAGCTGTGGGTGATCCAAGACTGATTCTTCTTGATGAAGGTCAGTCGATCAACTGATTCAGTGGACAGATGCACCCTGTGATCGGTAACAAAGCCACCAGCAGCACTGAAGGTGCGTTCCGAAAGAACGCTGGATGCAGGACAGGCCAGTAGCTCAATTGCATACTGTGCAAGCTCTGGCCAGTGATCCATCCTCAAGACCCAGTAAGCCAGAGGATTTTCGGTGGGAAAGGTGTCCAAGTCTGACCTTGCCCCTAGGTATTCCTGCACCATGTAAATCAGACGCTGGCGATGGGTGCTGGAACCGATCATACCTTGGGGCTGCAGACTAAAAAATTGTCTGAAAGCATCAGTCAGACAGCCACCTTCTCCACCGCACCTTCTGACCGATGCCTCAGCAACACGTTGTCCAGGACCAGGAGTTTGTAACCTCCCAGTCTCTGGGAACGCGTTGCACAGACCTTTCTGCAAGGCCTCCCGGAGATGTCTCATCCTCTGCTCCCTCTGCGATGGCAATATAAGGTCGGCAACCTTACCCTTGTACCGTGGATCAAGGAGAGTGGCCAGCCAGTAATGGTCCCTCTCCTTGATCCGAAGAATACGAGGATCCTTCCGCAGGCTTTGAAGGATCAGGGAGGCCATGCAGCGTAGGTTAGCTGAGGCATTCGGTCCGGAGTCCTCTGGGTCACTAAGGACAACATGATCCGCAGCTACCTCCTCCCAGCCACGTACAAGTCCACGTGTTTCTTGGGACTGTAAATCATCCCTACAAGACTGCTGCTGCTGCTGCTGATGCTGAGTGCCAGCCTCCACCTCCATGCTGACACAATCATCCTCCTCCTCCTCTTCCTCCTCCTCATCCTCTTCCTGTGTGATGGGTGGCACAGCAGGAACACTGTCTGGATAAAGGGGGCCTTGAGAGGCAAGGAAGTCCTCCTCTTCCTGCCTCTGTTCTGCCTCAAGTGCCCTGTCCATTATTCCACGCAGCGTATGCTCCAAGAGGTGGACAAGAGGTACAGTGTCACTGATGCATGCACTGTCACTGCTCACCATCCTTGTGGCCTCCTCAAATGGTGACAGGACAGTGCATGCATCCCTGATCATGCCCCACTGGCGTGGTTAGAAAAAACCAAGCTCCCCTGACCCTGTCCTGGTGCCGTAGTCGCACAGGTACTCATTGATGGCCCTCTGCTGCGTGTACAGCCGCTGTAGCATGGCCAATGTTGAGTTCCATCCAGTGGGCATGTCACATATAAGGCGGTTCTTGGGCAGGTTCAACTCCTTTTGGAGTTCAGCCAGCCGAGCACAGGCATTAAATGATCGGCGGAAATGCACACAGACTTTCCTGGCCTGCTTCAGGACATCCTGTAAGCCGGGGTACCTGCCCAAGAACCACTGCACCACCAGGTTAAGGACGTGAGCTACACAGGGCACATGGGTCAGTTGTCCCTGTCGGAGGGCGGAGAGGAGGTTGGTGCCATTGTCGCAAACCACCATTCCTAGCTTAAGCTGGCGTGGCGTCAACCACCTCTTGGCCTGCCCCTGCAGAGCTGACAAAACATCCGCCCCAGTGTGGCTCCTGTCCCCCAAACAAACCAGCGCAAGCACGGCAAGGCATCGTTTTGCCTGCGTACTTGCGTAGCCCCTGGAACGCCTACGGAGCACCGCTGGTTCTGAGGACAGAGCACTGGAAGAGGCCATGGAGGAAGAAGAAGAGGAGGGGGTGGAGGAGAGAGGTGTGTCACAACCAATAGTAGCATTTTGGAGGCGTGGTGGCGGAACAACCTCCAACACTACTGCACCTTGTCCTGCATCCTTCCCAGCTGCCAGAAGAGTGACCCAATGGGCCGTGAAAGACAGGTAACGTCCCTGTCCATGCCTGCTGGACCATGAGTCAGCGGTAATATGCACCTTACCGCTGACCGCCCTGTCCAGCGAGGCAAGGACATTGCCTTCCACATGCCGGTAGAGAGCCGGAATCACCTTCCGTGAGAAAAAGTGGCGTTTGGGGACCTGCCACTGAGGAACCGCACATTGTACAAACTCACGGAAGGGGGCCGAGTCTACCAACTGAAAAGGCAGCAGTTGAAGTGCTAGCAATTTAGCCAAGCTAGCATTCAACCGCTGGGCATGTGGATGGCTGGGAGTGAACTTCTTTCGCCGGTCCAGCAGCTGGGGCAGGGACATTTGCCTGCTATAATCGGACGTGGGTGTACCGCTAGCAGAGTTCCCGGAAGCACTTGGCTGTGACACACCTAATTCTACACCTTCATTCCTCTCAGTGCAGGTTTCAGAGAGGACTGAAGGTCTAGTGGGGTTGGAGATGCCAGCTAATGAGGAGCAAGGAGAGGTCCGCTTTGTTCTTTGGTGTGGGTCTTTGAGGTACGCTTGCCAACGAGCTGCATGGCAGGTCAACATATGTCTGGTCAAGCATGTGGTGCCCAAGCGGCTGATGTTTTGGCCACGTGAGATATGCTTGAGACATATGTTGCAAATAGCAGCGGTGCGATCTGATGCACTCGTCTCAAAAAAGGCCCACACCAAAGAACTTTTAGAATAACGCGCAGAGGCAGCGCTCTGCACAGGCGGAGCTCTGCGGTGTGATTCAGTCGGTGTGCTGCCCCTAAGCTGGCCCCCAGAGGGCATCCTGCCTCGTTGGACATGTGCCTCCTCCTCCTCCTCCTCCTCCTCCTCTCTCCTTCCAGGCACCCACATGGAGTCAGTGCCCTCATCATCCCCTCCCTCTTCATCGCTGTAGCAAACCTGGCAGTATGCTGCAGCTTGTGGAACATGACTGCCAGATTGCTGTCCTTCTTGAGCATCCCCTCTCTCTGCGCTCACGCTACTGCCTTCCTCTAGCTGAGTGTCATCATCAGAGCCCACAAAACACTGGGCATCCTCCTGGAGCATGTACCCAACACTGTGCTCAAAGAGTTCAGGAGACTCCTCAGGAGGACGTGGTGGGTCTAGGGAAGGAGTCACTGATGATGACATTGAGAGGAGGGAAGACGATGCGTTGGCAGCTGCTTTGCTAGTACCCTGAGACTGGGTGAGAGAGGATGAGGAGGATGAAGAGGGCTTGATCATCCACTCTACCAAGTCATTGGCATGTTGCGGTTCAACATGTCCAGCTGCCGAAAAGAAGGATAAGCGTGTCCCATGGCCACGTGCTGATGACAATGCACCGCGTCCACGACCAGCACTGTTGTCTCTAGACACAGAGCCTGCTTGCCCTCTTTTATCGGCTCGCGCCTGTCTGCCTCTCCTTGCTGGCCTTCCAGACATGGTAATGGCCTGAAGGGAGTTGGGTAAAAAAGCAGTTGGGTAGTGTATATTGTGCTAGAGGCACACAACACCCACTAACTCCTGCAGATGCCTTTATTATAGAACACCAGAGATAAAGGGGTATATACAGATGTATACTGTGCTGTGCTGGAGGCACACACAACTTCCAATAACTCCTGCAGATTGCAAGTGGGCTCAAATAGAGAACAGCTATGTAGGTGGATATAGCGGTATGAACTGGGTACAGAGCACGCAGACAGCACGCTCTATCGCCTAACACTACTGACTGCAAGCTCTATTATAAAAGATAGATCACTAGCTATATAGGTGAGGTGAATATAGCGGTGTATACTGCGGTCAGGGCACGCAGACAATAACCACTACACAACAGCAAGATCGAAAATCGGCCAAAAACGATCGGTGTGTACTGTGTGTAAGGTACACAGAACACCCACTGCTTCAGACGCCAACACACTACACAAGGCCGCCCGCTGGCGTCCTTATATAGTGTGGGGCGTGCACTACACAGCCTGAGCTATGATTGGCCACAGGCATCCTGCCTGTGGCCAATCATGGCTCTCCTCGCTGCTGGCGCTGCGATTGGCCAAGCATGCGGGGTCACAGTGCATGCTTGGCCAATCATGAGCCAGCAATGCACTGCGCCATCGCAGTGCATTGTGGGCCGTGAGCGCCACACGAATTTGGCGCGAACGGACCAAAATGTTCGGACTTCGCCGAACGGACGAACATCCAATGTTCGAGTCGAACGACATACGTTCGACTCGAACACGAAGATCATCCCTAATGGGGAGGTCACCTTAGGTCTGCTTTCATCTCTCCAGGAGGACAATCGTATACTTTTGCCTGCTGTTATCCACTTTGGGACAGGGGATCATGAACTACAAAGGCCAGCAGTTCATGAGCCCCTGTCTCAAAGTGGATAACGCTGGGCAAAAGTATACGATTATCCTCCTGGAGAGATGAAAGCACACCTAAGGTGACCTCCCCACAATCAGCTAGGTCCTGGAGTTTCCCGGATGTGTGGGGCAAGAACAGAGCATATGACCCTTGAGGCTACAATATAAGCAGAGTCCCATGTAATGCCGGCATTAGACATGTGCATTTCGTTTTGTTCCGATTCGAAATTCGGAGGAATTTTCATTATTCGGACATTTGGATGCATCCGAATTACCGAATTACAATGCTAACGAATTCAAACGAAATTCGAATCAAATTCGAAATATTACATTTTGCGACCCGAATTTTGGGCCACGTATCTCGGGGCCACTTGCAGTTAGAAACCCCAAATTTGGTATGCAAACACAGTAGAACTATCACTATAACCTATCCAAATTTGGTGTTTCTAGCTCCAAGTGACCCCGAGTTTCGGGGCCCCAAAGTCGGGTCGCAAAATGTCAAGCACTTTTCTGCAGCAGAGAATGACATTTTGTGACCCGACTTTGGGGCCACGTATCTCGGGGTCACATACAGCTAGAAACACCAAATTTGGTTTACAAACACAATAGAACTAGCACTACAGCATCTCCAAGTGACCCCGAGATACATGGCCCTAAAGTCGGGTCACAAAATATTTTCGAATCCGGTTGAAATAGTTTCCAATGCAGTTGAAATAATTTCGAATCATGTTGAAATCATTTCGAATCCAGTAGAAATATTTTCGAATTTGGTTGAAATATTTTTGAATGCGACCAATTTTTCGAATTCAGTAGAAAACGAAACTAAACAAAATTAATTAATTAACGAATTAAAACTAAACTAAACTAATTTTTTCCTTTTGCACATGTCTAGCCGGTATGTGTGTTCCTTGGCAGATAAACGGTTGGAGCCTTTTGGGTTTCTAGCACCAAGTGACCCTGAGATACATGGCCCTAAAGTCGGGTCGCAAAATATTTTCGAATCCGGTTGAAATAGTTTCAAATGCGGTTGAAATAATTTCGAATCATGTTGAAATCATTTAGAATCCGGTAGAAATATTTTCAAAGTTGGTTGAAATAACCCAAATTTTGTAGTGCTAGTTCTACTCTGTTTGCATACCAAATTTGGGGTTCCTAGCTAAAAAAATATAATTTAATAGAATAAAATAGAAAGAATATACAACCATCTTCTGAAATTCAAATTTCAAATAGAATAAATTTGAATTTTCGAATAGTATGAATTCAAATTGTTTAATTATTTAATTTTAAATTTGGATAGAAAAGATTATAATAAAATAGAAAATAGACTAGAAAAACGATAGAACAGAATATAATATATTATATTTTATTCTGTTCTATTGTTTTTCTAGTCTATTCTTTTATATTCTATTAAAAACTTTTCTATTAAAATCGAAATCATTATATACTAAATTTGAATTTCGGAAGATGGTGGTTTTATAATATATATATATATATATATTTCTTTCTGACATTCAAATTTCGTATAGAATGAATTTGAATAGAGAAGATTTGAAAAGAAATAGAGAATAGACTAGAAAAACAATAGAACAGAATAGAATATAGATACTATTTCATTTTTAATTTATTTTGCAGATTACTATTTGTTACTATTAGACTATTAGCATCTATTTCATTTTTTGCAGATCTCCTGCAGACTATTGGTATCTATTTTGTTTTCTCACCAGATCTCCTGCAGACTATTAGCATCTATTTCTTTTTTTAGCAGATCTCCTGTAGACTATTAACAGCCATTTCACTTTTTTTTTTTTTTGCAGATCTCCTGCAGACTGTTAGAATCAATTTCATTTTTTTTGCAGATTACTATTTATTTCCATCAGATCTCCTGCAGTATATTAACATCTATTTCATTTTTTTGCAGATCTCCTGCAGACTATTAGCATCTATTTCATTTTTCTTTTCTTATTTTGCATTAGAGCAGCCATTTCCTTTATTTCAGCAGATCTCCTGCAGACTATTAGCATCTATTTCATTTATGAATGGAGGAACGGTATGAGGAAGAGACAACAAGAAAGACATCACCGCTTATATCTCTATTCACAGGGAAATGGCTGCTAATAGTCGGCAGGAGACCAGCAAAAAATAAATAGATGCTTATAGTCTGCAGATCTCATGAAAAAATTAAATAGATACTAATAGTCTGCAGGAGATCTGCAAAAAATATATATAAATGCTAATAGTCTGCAGGAGATCTGATGGAAATAAATAGTAATCTGCAAAAAAAAAAAAAAAAAATGAAATAGATGCTAATAGTCAGCAGGAGATCTGCTGAACTAAAGGAAATGGCTGTTCTAATGCAAAAAATAAAAATGAAATAGATGCTAATAGTCTGCAGGAGAGCTGCAAAAAAGAAATAGATGCTAATATACTGCAGGAGATCTGATGGAAATAAATAGTAATCTGCAAAAAAGAAAAATGAAATTGATTCTAACAGTCTGCAGGAGATCTGCAAAAAAAAGAAGTGAAATGGCTGTTAATAGTCTACAGGAGATCTGCTAAAAAAAAAATAGATGCTAATAGTCTACAGGAGATCTGGTGAGAAAACAAAATAGATACTAATAGTCTGCAGGAGATCTGAAAAAAAATGAAATAGATGCTAAGAGTCTGCAGGAGATCTGTTGAAAAAACGAAATAGATACTAATAGTCTGCAGGAGATCTGCAAAAAATGAAATAGATGCTAGTAGTCTGCAGGAGATCTTATTAAAACAAATGGTAATCTGCAAAAAAATGTAAAATGAAATAGATAGTATCTATATTCTATTCTGTTCTATTGTTCTAGTCTATTCTCTATTTCTATTCTAATCTTTCTTATTCAAATGCAAATTCATTCTATACGAAATTCGAATGTCGGAAAGAAATATATATATATATATATATATATATATATATATATATATATATATATATATATATATATAACCATCTTCAGAAATTCGAATTTAGTATATAATGATTTTGATTTTAATAGAAAAGATTTTAATAGAATATAAAAGAATAGACTAGAAAAACAATAGAACAGAACAGAATAAAGTATAATATATTCTATTCTGTTCTATCGTTTTTCTAGTCTATTTTCTATTTTATTATAATCTTTTCTATCCAAATTTAAAATTAATTAATTTAAAAATTTGAATTCATACTATTCGAAATTCTAATTTATTCTATTCAAATTCGAATTTTAGAAGATGGTTGTATATTCTTTCTATTTTAGTCTATTAAATTATATTTTTTTCTATTCTGTTCTAATCTTTTCTATTTGAATTAGAAATTTTGGAAGATGGTTAGTTGCTTATATATATCTGTAACATCAACTTTTCATACTTGTCATTGTCCACTTGCCACAAGTTGTGTATTGTATTTGTCCACTTGCCACGTCACCTGCCACAAGTTGTGTATTGTCCACTTGCCACGTCACCTGCCACAAGTTGTGTATTGTCCACTTGCCACGACACCTGCCACAAGTGCCACGTGACCTGCCACGTGTGCCACATGGCTGGCCATGAGTGCCACGTGACCTGACACGAGTGCCATGTGACCAGCCACGAGTTCCACATGGCCAAGTTGTGGATTGTCCACTTGCCACGACACCTGCCACAAGTGCCACATGACCTGCCACGTGTGCCACATGGCCGGCCACGAGTGCCACGTGACCTGACACGAGTGCCATGTGACCAGCCACGAGTTCCACATGGCCAAGTTGTGGATTGTCCACTTGCCACGTCAGCTGCCACCAAGTGACCCCAGATATGGGCAATATGCCAAGTACTTTTCTGCAGCAGAGAATGACATTTTGCGACCTGACTTTGGGGCCACGTATCTCGGGGCCACTTATAGCTAGAAACACCAAATTAGGTATGCAAACACAGTAGACCTAGTACTACAATATCTCCAAATTGGGGTTTCTAGCACCAAGTGATCCCGAGATACATGGCCCTAAATTCGGGTCGCAAAATATTTTCGAATCCGTTTGAAATAATTTCCAATGCAGTTGAAATAATTTAGAATCATGTTGAAATCATTTCGAATCCAGTAGAAATATTTTCGAATTTGGTTGAAATATTTTCGAATGCGATCGATTTTTCGAAAATCAGTAGAAAACTAAACGAAATCCAAAAACGAATTTAACTAATTTAACTAATATAACTAAACAAAATTAATTAATTAACGAATTAAAACGAAACTAAACTAAACTAATTTTGTCCTTTTGCACATGTGTGTTCCTTGGCAGATAAACGGTTGGAGCCTAACTGCATTGGTTCTTCCTCGGATCTGGCACTGGAAGTGGACTAATCAGGTGGCAAGGGAGGTATATAATTTGCCACAGCCGTAGGGAGTTCTCGCCTCCACTCCCGCTGGCGGCGGTCAGTTCTAATGGCTAGACACATTGGGGGTTATTTACGAAAGGCAAATCCACTTTGCACTGCAAGTAAATGCAATCGCTCTAAATCTGAGGGGTAGATCTGAAATGAGTGGAAGCTCTGCTGATTTTATCATCCAATCATGTGCAAGCTAAAATGCTGTTTTTTTATTTTCCTTGCATGTCCTCCTCGGATCTACAGCATCTTTACTTCCAAGTGCACTTTCAGTGCAAAGTGGATTTTCTTTTAGCAAATAACCCCCCACAGCCTCCTCCAATGAGGCTGGGTAGGAAAAGTTGACCAGAGCGTCCTTAATTGCATTAATTAGGAGCAATGCCCGGATTACAAATAGCTAAAAAGATGATGTCAGTGGTTACTTATCTAAGAATAAGAAATTGCTGGCGTCATTGAACCCCTGAGAAATGCTGCTCTGGGTAATCAGCACATAAGGCTTTATTAAACCTTTTCAATATTTTAGGTTAAAAACAGATACGTTCGGTTGCATATATTGGTAATTAAAGAAAAGAGCAGTAAATGAACTGTGATCATTTCACACACACATATATCATCCTGAAGAATTTTGCATTGGAAGTGGTTGTATCACAGTGTTAATTATGTAAGGTGTCACCGAGCAGATGACAGGAGAACGAATGTGCAAACACTGTGCGCCGCAACATGTTACAAAGATTGTTTGCCGCCGGAGTCATCTCAATATGTTCTACAAAACCCTTTCATTTCACAAGAGACCTGCCACGTCCCGATGCCGCTGCAAGTTTGCTATCAGTCTGAGAAGTCTTATGCCGCGTACACACGACCGGACTTTTTGACAGCAAAGGTCCGACGGAACGAGTCCGTCGGACAATTCGATCGTGTGTGGGTGCTCCATCGGACCTTTGCTTGCCAAAAATCCGGCGGACTTTAGAAATAGAACATGTTTTAACCACTTCGCGCCCAGGCCAATTCTGACATTTCTCTCCTACATGTAAAATTCCTAATTTTTTTTGCTAGAAAATTACATAGAACCCCCAAACATTATATATATTTTTTTTTAGCAAAGACCCTAGAAAATACAATGGCGGTCGTTGCAACTTTTTATATCGCACGGTATTTGCGCAACATTTTTTCGAACACGTTTTTTTCAGAAAAAAAAACTGTTTCATGCTTAAAAAAAACAGTAAAGTTAGCCCAATTTTTTTGCATAATGTGAAAGAGGAAGATACGCCGAGTAAATAGATACCCAACATGTCACGCTTCAAAATTGCACGCGCTCGTGGAATGGCGCCAAACTTTGGTATTTAAAAGTCCCCATAGGTGACGCTTTAAATTTTTTTACTGGTTACATGTTTTGGGTTACAGAGGAGGTCTATGGCTAGAATTATTGCTCTCGCTCTAACGTTCGCGGTGATACCTCACATGTGTGGTTTGAACACCGTTTTCATATGTGGGCGGGACTTGCGTATGCGTTCGCTTCTGTGTACGAGCTCACGGGGACAGGGGCGCTTTACATTTTTTTTTTTTTATTGTTAATTTTATTTTTTTAGTTTGACACTTAAAAAAAAAAAATTGATGACTTTTATTCCTATTACAAGGAATGTAAACATCCCTTGTAATAGAAATATGGCACGACCGGACGTATTTACAGTGAGTATTGGGGGGGGGGGGTCAATAAGACGCCACATCTCACCTCTAGGCTGCGAAGAATAAAATAAAAAAAAACAAAAAACGATCCTGGCTTCCCAGCCAGATCGGCGCCGTTAATTTGAATACAGAGGCCGGGCGTGACGCCATAACATCGCGCCCGGCCTCCGAACGATCATAGAGACTCCGGGGACGATCTGGTCCGCCGGAAATCTCTATGGTAACTTGCGGGGGCCGGCGGATCTTGTGACCGACTCACCGATGGAAGCGGTGAGTCAGTACAAGCACCGGAGGGCGGCGGGAGGCGTCCCCTCCCGCCGCCCGTAAGAACGATCAAGCGGCGGAACAGCCGCTATGATCATTCTTATGGTGCAGGGAATCGCTGGCTGAAAAAGGCAATATCTGAATGATGTCTGTGGCCTCGGGCATCATTCAGATATAACCACCGAAAGCCCATGATGCCAATAGACGTAGTATGGGCGCCAAGTGGTTACATTTTCCAGCCGGAACTCCATCGGACCGAGAAATCCGTTCGTGTGTGTGCTAGTCCGACGGAACAAAAACCGACGCTTAGGGCAGCTATTGGCTACTGGCTATGAACTTCCTTATTCTAGTCCGGTCGTACGTCATCACGTTCGAATCCGTCGGACTTTGGTGTGATTGTGTGTGGCCAAGTCCGTTCGTTCAGAAAGTCCGCTGGGACTCCGCCGAAAGTCCGTCGGGAAGACCGTCGCACCTAGTCCGTCGAAAAGTCCGGTCGTGTAAGCCCTTGTACACACGGTCGGACATTCCGACGGAAAATGTCCGATCGGACCGTGTTGTCGGATAATCCGACAGTGTGTGGGCTCCATCGGACTGTTTCCGTCGGATATTCCGAGGGACCAAGTTTTCCAGCTTGGCTATAATACTTTCCGACAACATGATCCGATCGAACTTTGTCCGATCATGTGTAGAGAATTCCGATCGGACAAAGTGCCACGCATGCTCAGATCAAATTCCTACACCAAAGCTATTGGCTACATAGCCTGAACGTAGTCCTGTCGTAACTAAATAAGGTCATCACGTTCTGAACGATCGGATTTTCCGACAACTTTGTCCGACCGTGTGTATGCAACAGTTTCGGACAAGATCCGTCGGGAAAAATCAGACGGATTTGGTTGTCGGAATGTCCGACCGTGTGTACAAGGGCTTAGAGTTTTTAATTTCAATACATTTTTATTGAATTTTGGCAGAAAAGGTACAAAGTATACCTTGAATAATAGAATAACACAATAACAAGGTAAATAAAAACATAATAAAATCAGCATCTGCTCTTATATTTTACGGCGCAATTTGTAGGCACTTATACAATGCATATATTGATGAGTTTCTTATTAGACTGATTCAAGACAATGTCCACTGTCTTTTTATTGTAAGGGGGTGAGTGTCCCCTTCCGACACCCCTTCTGGGTTCACACTGAATTCTAATGCCCCGTACACACGGTAGGACATTCCGACCACAAAATGCGTCAGTTTTTTCCAACGGATTTTGGCCGAAACTTGTCTTGCATACACACGGTCGCACAAAGTTGTCGGAATATCCGATCGATCGGAACGAGGTGACATACAACACGTACGACAGGACTATGTAGAGGCCAGTAGCCAATAGCTTTCATTTTCCAAATTTTTTCCGAGCATGCGCGGCACTGTGCGACGGAAATTCTCTACACATGATCGGAAAAAGTCCGATCGGATTTTGTTATCGGAAAATGTTAGATCCAGCTCTCAAACTTTTTCCGTCGGAAATTCCGACAGAAAAAGTCAGATGGAGCCCACACACGATCGGATTTTCCGACAACATAATCCGATCGGACTTTTTCCGTCAGAATTTCCAACCGTGTGTGTGGGGCATTAGAGTTTGTGCTGCTGTTGCACTGAATTTGTTGAGATCTTTCTTGATACATCAATCAAAATACATGTCAGCAGGAGGCAGGGAAACAGCAGCACAGTGATCTGCCCTGCAGTTACTGGAGTACAGGCGCCCAAGTAGAATGCAAAGATTCACCATGCTTGGATGGATGTGCTTATATGACTAGCGTGGTCAGTTTGAGACAGGAAAGCAGGGGGATTGTCAGGATCACCAGGTATGAAGCAATACAAAGAAAACAGGATTTTTTTTAATACAAGTACATGTTACAACAGACACATATCAGGAATATGAAATGTTGGGGTAATATACACTTTAGGAAGAAGCTCTGAGGAGCTCGTTCCAAAAGCTAGTAAAAAGACAATATGGATCCATCAAAAACATTTGCAGTTTCTCTGACAGGTTTCTACTATTGTGCAAATGACCTACAGGCATTGTCATTAACAAGGGGGGGTACGGGGGGCAAGTGCCCCCCCCCCCCCAGCAGAATGTCCGCACACGCAGCCCTCAAAATTTCCACTCGCCTGCCCGCATTTGGCCAGTGGAAATTAGCGGAGGGCGAGCATGGAGCAGGGGTGGACTTGGCTGACAGTTTCCTGGCTGATCACTTCTGGCAATAGCAGCGTAGCCTGGAGGGGGGGTTCCCTGCCCCCGGGCCACTCTGATGTATTGGAACAAAAAGGTTGCACTGCTTCTGCCAGAATCGATCAGCTCGGAAACTGTCAGATGGATCGGGCAGCCAGATGACACAGAGTAGGGATCTCCCGCTGAGACGTGGCTTATATATGAATAGTCGGCCGCTGTCAAAGTCCCGCATGCCGGCATTGGACCAGTTTGCTGTCTATTATAGTAGCCGGTTTAGGAGGTGGGACTTAATTTGACAGCGGCGGCTGTTCATATACAAGCTGCATCTCAGCTCTGTGTCATCCGGCCAGCAGATTCCCCCTGATTCCTCCCTGGTGCATTGCTGGGCACTTTCGATGCTGCACGTATGGGCAATAATAGGCTGCACTGATGGGCAATGGTATGCTGCATTGATACGCTACACTGATGGGCAATGGTATGCTGCACTGATGGGCAACGATAAGCTGCACTGATGGGCAATGATACGCTGCACTGATGGGCAATGATATACTGCACTGATGGGCAATGATAAGCTGCACTGATGGGCAATGATATACTGCACTGATGGGCAATGATAAGCTGCACTGATGGGCAATGATATACTGCACTGATGGGCAATGATAAGCTGCACTGATGGGCAATGATATACCGCACTGATGGGCAATGATATACTGCACTGATGGGCAATGATATACTGCACTGATGGGCAATGATATACTGCACTGATGGGCAATGATATACTGCACTGATGGGCAATGATAAGCTGCACTAATGGGCAATGATACGCTGCACTAATGGGCAATGATACGCTGCACTGATGGGCAATGATATACTGCACTGATGGGCAATGATACGCTGTAATAATGGGCAATGATACACTGCACTGATTGCCAATAATATGCTGCACTGATGGGCAATGATACTCTGTACTAACGGGCAATGATACACTGCACTGATCGCCAATGATATGCTGCACTGATGGGCAATGATACGCTGTACTGACGTGCAATGATGCGCTGTACTAATGGGCACTGATACACTGCACTGATGGGCAATGATACATTGCATTGATGGGCAATGATAGGCTGCACCGATGGGCACTGATAGGCTGCACTGAAGGGCAATGATAGGTTGCACTGATGGGTAAGGATAGGCTGCACTGATGGGCACTGATGAGGCGGAACTGATGGGCACTGATGAGGCAGAACTGATGGGCACTGATGAGGCAGAACTGATGGGCACTGATGAGGCAGAACCAATGGGCACTGATGAGGCAGAACTGATGGGAACTGATGGGCACTGATGAGGCAGAACTGATGGGCCTGTACTGATGGGCACTAATGAAGCTGAACTGATGGCCACTGATATGCATTATGTTAATATTGTTAATATTGTTGTTAATATTTATTTTTGGAAATTAATTTTGCATAAAACATTTAGCAGTGTAATTTCATGAGATCATTTACGACGACCTGTTTAGGGGCGGACTTAGGGGCGGGGCAAGGTAGGGGTTAAAAACAGTTTAGAAATTGCTAATCAGACAATGGCAGCTTGGGTCTTATATTATGCTCTTGCATCGGGTTTCTCAAACCTTTGCAAGCCTGAGCTTTATATGATGACTAAGCCCCACCCCTTCATGATGCCCCCCCCCCCCACCCCGAAAAAAGTTCTTGCAGTCGCCCATGCCTACAGGTATGTAAAAAGATGAGAGGCATAGCTTTCAAATCTGATTATCTTATAGGGATGCTATTGTGGTGCAACCTCCACAGAAGCGGCTTAGTAGATTGGGTTCTCTGTTCTTCTGCCTCGACTCTGAGAACAACCTCAGCCCCAATGGCAACACAAGGTTTATAAGATGGATACTGCACTGCTACTGGGGGCACCGATATAGATACCCTGCACACAACCAAGGTTCAGTATCAAAAAGCAAACATCACACTGCTTAGTGATAAATTAAATCAATATATTGTCAAAGATCGCAGTGAACATCAGTATGCAAATACATGATGAGTAAAAAAAGAAGGAAGTCAATCACAGTTCATTAGACCCGTGGTTCTCAACCCTGTCCTCAAGTACCCCAAACAGGTCATGTTTGGGGGATTTATATAGCTGTCCAAAATGCCAAGCCATTGACTCTGATTTAAAGCACCTGTGCAAGATAAAGGAAAACCTGCAAACATGGCCTGTCGGGGGTACTTGAGGGCAAGATTGAGAACCACTGCACTAGACGATGGGCTAGACTAAAGCTTGAGATTGCAAAATTCGGTACATCTCTGTATGGAAACCAGCTTCCAGTTTTTTGTTTTTTTGTCAAAGCTTATATGAACAAGCCCAAAGTTAGAAGCTGATTGGCTACCATGCACATCTGCACCAGATTTTGCACCCTCCACCCTTAGTGAATCAACCCCAATATGTTTACTAGGATATAGCAACATAGAATGGAGATCTGTGCAGCTAACTGAGAGTAAACCTGGTAATCCATAAAATCAGCAATAAGTAATGGCATGAGAACAGCAATAACACTCAGTACTGCGATAACTCCTCTGTAGGCTCTGTAGGCTATATCTGCTTTAGAGTGCACTCTAAATGAATGGCAGCAATGAAATTTAAGACTCCTTAAAGAGGCACCTCTTACTATGAACAATAGACACACTTCTTCTGCCCAAAGCTATCTGAGTGAGCAGTCTTTAGCCCTAGTTCTTCAGCCAGCTGGAGTTGGGGCCCAGTCTTTATGGTGGTGCACATGACTACAGCCCCAGTAAAGTCATCACACAGTAAACAATTGATGCTAGTTAGATGGCATGTCCCCATGTTTTCAGTCTCTGCTAGCAGCAACTGGTTAATAGAAGGAGTCTCTTCTCACCAGTCCCTATGATACAGCAACAAGGATCTCACTGTTCAGATGTCAGCTCACTTCTGCATCTGCCTGGAGCAAAACCGGCCCTAAGTAGATGACCGCATGCTTGTTGCAGGTTGATGTACACACAGGAGCAGTGATGGGCACGCTTTGGTGTCCTCCCAGCACAGAGGAAAGTCCCCCATATTCAGCATGTGAACATACAGTTCTCTCTTTCCTTATACTCTGCTTGTATAGGCATGCACATCAGGGGTTGGGGGGGTGCCCAGGCACACCCTAATCACCCTGTGAAGAACAGATTCCCCCTACTGACCTGGCTCCCCTCCCCAGCGTTGCCGGCTTCCCCCCCCCCCCCCCGCCTGTTGCTGCCAGGATGTTTTAGGATGATTGGTGAAAGAGCCAGTGAATATTTCATTTACCGGCCCCTTCCCTTTCTGAATGAACATTGTGAGTTGCTGCCAGGATCATTTGCCATGCCCTTCCCTTTCTGAATGAACATTGTGAGTTGCTGCCAGGATCATTTGCCATCCCTTTCCCTTTCTGAATGAACATTGTGAGTTGCTGTTGCTGCCAGGATGTTTTAGGATGAGTGGGGGAAGAGGCAGTGAATATTTCATTTACCGACACCTTCACTTTCTGAATGAACATTGTGAGTGATTGGTAGAGTGTGTTTGAGCTTTAGGGTGCACACCCCAATTCCATAGGCTGCGCACACCTATGCTTGCTCGCATTGGGAATTTTAGTTCTATAGTTCATTGACTCCCATAGTACGAGCCTTCCCCCCCACACTACATCTCCCTTGATTCAATGCTGCCCACCATCAAGTCTCTTGAGCTTCTTCTGCTTCTCAGCTGGTGGATGGAAGGGGAGGTCGTGTTAAGCTAAAGTCCATAGGGAGCACTACAGCAAAGTGTCCTAAATGACTCTCGGTCTCTAGCAGTGGCGTAACTAGAACCTCCAGGGCCCCGATGCAAGAAACCATGAAGGGCCCCCCTGAACCCCAGCCAGGGCCCTTCCCGCAGAGTCCGGCGGTGGAACTCCAGGGCGCGGTCACAGGTATGACCTTTGTGAGCCCTGTAGTTCCACCACTGGTATCAGTATTTTTTAATTTTTAGGTGCCCGATTGGGGGACTGTCCCTAGGCAGGATGGGGTCCCCGTCCCCAGAAGAAATGAGGTCCTTTTCTCCAGGGCAGATGAAGTAACTGCCCCCAGGTGAGAAGGGGTTTCTGTTCCCAGGGGAAGTGGGGGTCCCTGTCCCCACGTGAGAAGGGGTCCCTGTGCCCAGGGGAGATGGAGGGGGTATGTAATGGTGTGTGGGGGATGGGGTCCTCTCACTCACCATGATCAAGCTGTAGGCCGCGCACTCATCCATGTTGGCCTGGGCTCCATCCAGTGTGCTGGACGGGCGATCAGCATATCTCCCAGAAAGACCTTTCATCATTTGTGTATGACGGGGGAGGAGGGGGGGCTGGCAGACAAGCCTGCAGTGTCCTCCGGGGAGCCGGTGTTCTGCCGTATAGTGTCCGGCCATCAAATAGTGTCCACCCCGTACTGCACATGCGCAGTACGGAGCAGACGAAGCTTTGGAAAATCTCCGAAGCTGAACGGCGCCTGCGCCGTGAGTGGAGGTGGTAGCCCCACCATCCAAGCGGACATAGGGTTGTGAATATTAGAGGGCCCCTCACGGTCCAGCTTCGCTCGCCACCCTTCGGGCACAGCCCTGCTGCGCTCGGCTCTTTTTTATTCCTACTCTATGTCCACTTGGATAGTGGGGATAGAAGCTGGACTCACCCCCGCGCAGGCGCCGTTCATCCTCGGCAATTTTTGGAATCTGTGTTGCTGTGTACTGTGCATGCGCAATACGCAGCGGACACTATCGGATGGAGGACGTTATATGACAAGACACCGGCTCTCATAGGGCTGCACTGCATCTGTGTGCTTAAAGTTTGTTTACCCAGGAGAAGTATACAGTGCAGTGTGGGCCGGACTCGGGGAGGGGGGGACTCTGGCTGGGGAGAACAGACATCGGACTGAGTGGTAATGCATGGAGCAGGAGAGGGGTACTCTGAGGAGCCGGCTGAGGACACAGGTCATGTAGGGAATGCACAACTAAAGAGCAGCCAGTGTGATAGTCGAGCATGGAGCTCTGCTAGTCACCCTCCACCTCCAGCCACCCATGTGCATGGTGCACTGGTACCCCTAGCTGCCTATGCTACTGACGGCCATATGTAGGGGGGGCTGCATGGGCCCCCTGCATCACAGGGCCCGGTTGCGGTCGCGACTGCTGCACCCCCTATAGTTACGCCCCTGGTCTCTAGCCAAGCACCTGGCTATACTATTGTGTATAGTGACTGCATAGAGAGTGAACCAACCCTATAAAAAAATGAAAGTCATATCAAAAACTCTAAACATTAGTAAAAGCTCAAAATCTGAGCTCCATTTATGCAAAAGAAAACCCCCAACTTCAAAAGTCAGCACGACTAATGGACAGAAAAAAAATTCCAACTACTCCACCTCAATGAAAGTAAGTGGCCCTCAGGCTGAAGGCAGCTAAGTGTGGGGCCAAAGCTCTCTCCTATTAAGAGTGTCACCATGGGAGGTCTTGTAGAATAAAGCCCCCGGAGAACTCCTAATGCTGCATAATGGAGATCCTACTTCTTCGCCATCCATTAAAATCTACACCACGGAAAGCGGCACCGGGCTTCAATATTCCCAGCGATCATACTTCTGCAAGAGGAAGAAAAAAAAACAACAAAAAAAAATAAAACCCCCCTTTGATTCCATTTTTGTATTAAAGTGAGAAAAGTGGAGCTTTTAGGCAAAGGCCACAACGCTGGCTTCTATGACTCCCATTTATAATAATGTGGCCACTACAACAAAGGAAATTCCAGTGCCGGCAATTTTCTGAATTTTTCTGCATGAATAGTTCCTTTATTCCGATACACTAAACCTTCAGATCTCTACAACGAAAGTCTCCCAGAGAAATGTGTACAGCACTAGATTGTGTATAAATCAGCAAGGGGCAAATGTCCTTCAGCATTAAACAAGACAAAGGGGTGTATTTCTAAAACAAAAAATTGCATCAGAACTGCATGTAACTTTTTTTTAAATTATTATTATTTATTTTAATTATATCCAAAACAAATTCCGTAGATTCCAACATGAATACTTTTGATGTATACATCCCGGCCATAAATCCTATGATGGGGCACTATTCCACCCACTGATGCCAATTATGGGGCACTATTCCTCCCACTGATGCCAATGATGGGGCACTATTCCTCCCACCGACACCAATGATGGGGCACTATTCCTCCCACTGATGCCAATGATGGGGCACTATTCCTCCCACCGACACCAATGATGGGGCACTATTCTTCCCACTGATGCCAATGATGGGGCACTATTCCTCCCACTGATACCAATAATGGGGCACTATTCCTCCCACTGATGCCAATGATGGGGCACTATACCTCCCACTGACACCAATGATGGAGTACCCCCCCCCCCCACACTGATACCAATGATGGGGCACTATTCCTCCCACTGACACCAATGATGGGACACTATTCCTCCCACTGATGCCAATGATGGGGCACTATTCCTCCCACTGATACCAATGATGGGGCACTATTACTCCTACTGATACCAATGATGGGGCACTATTCCTCCCACTGATACCAATGATGGGGCACTATTCCTCCCACTGACACCAATGATGGGGCACTATTCCTCCCACTGACACCAATGATGGGGCACTATTCCTCCCACTGACACCAATGATGGGGCACTATTCCTCCCACTGATACCAATGATGGGGCACTATTCCTCCCACTGATACCAATGATTGGGCACTATTCCTCCCACTGATACCAATGATGGGGCACTATTCCTCCCACTGATGCCAATGATGAGGCACTATTGCTTCCACTGACACCAATGATGGGGCACTATACCTCCCACTGACACCAATGATGGAGTACCCCCCCCCACACTGATACCAATGATGGGGCACTATTCCTCCCGCAGACATCAAAGATGCATTGTATACCCCCACTGAGCCAGAACAAGCTGTACTCTCAATGGCCACAGTCCGGCCCCCCTAAAGTCAGACAAACAATAAACTGGTCCTTTGTTTCAGAAGATTTGGAGACCCACGCTATAGTTTCTGTAAATGGAGAATGTGTGAAAGGGGAAGATAGCACTTTATGGCCACGAGATTGTGCTGCTCTTCATAGAAAATAAGTATTCTTCTAAACCCCACCAACCCTGAAGATTCTTTTAATGTTTATCTTATAGTTGAGGCTGCTGATACATTGTTTTTATTGTTCCATTTTTCCTCAAGTCCTGATGGTTACAATCCCCAAAACGTGATTTGTAGTGCACATTTGCTAATAAAGAACATGCTGGAAGGAGGCGAGAGCAGAGAGATGAGCCTTTCAATCCGCTGCCTCTTCTTTCACTGTCCAGTCACAGGCTGGGGGGGGGGGGGGGGGCAAGACCTGTAAGTGTTACAGAACCTCAGAGGAGACCATCAGGGCTCCTGCTCCGCCAGACAGGACTTGTGCTGTATGGCACAGCTGTATAAACCTCAGCACTGGATGGACAGGATTGCAAAAAATTACTGATAAGTAGAACAAGCTCCCATATACAGTATGTATTTGATCTGTGTATTCATCTGTTGGACTGGAGTTAAGCTTTTACGCCTTAATGCCAGCTGTACACATATATATGTGGCGGTGGGCTTTAGTGGCGTTCTGTCACATATATGCGTAAAGGCAGCTTCGCTGTTTGATGGCGGAAGATCACTCATTCACACACCCCAGAAAGTTGACAGAGCTGTCACCGATGACTCCCAGTTACAGCCAATCACTAAACAGCGCTGTCACCGATGACTCCCAGTTACAGCCAATCACAGAGCAGCGCTGTCACAGATGACTCCCAGTTACAGCCAATCACAGAACAGCGCTGTCACCGATGACTCCCAGTTACAGCCAATCACAGAACAGCGCTGTCACCGATGACTCCCAGTTACAGCCAATCAGAACAGCGCTGTCACAGATGACTCCCAGTTACAGCCAATCACATAACAGCACTGTCACAGATGACTCCCAGTTACAGCCAATCAGAACAGCGCTGTCACAGATGACTCCCAGTTACAGCCAATCACAGAACAGCACTGTCACAGATGACTCCCAGTTACAGCCAATCACTAAGACCACACAATCAAGAAGCTCAGGAAACAAATTTGGTGTCGAGGTCGGTGTAAAGAGGCAGGAAGGGGTTAAAATATATACATCAAACACAAAACTTTTTTTTTTTTTTAAAGCTTTCGAGATATGAAAGCCTACCCAGATGGTGTTATCATGGTGGTACGGTCTCCAGTTGCGTCCCGTGTCGCTGAACATCACATTGAAACGCGTTACCCAGTCGGAACTTCCGTACCTCCCTTGCGTTGCTGCCCCCGTGATGTCAAATCTCTCTCCCAGATCAACTTGTAACCATTGCTTTCCATTAGAATCCAGCGGGGTCCAGCCGCCCGCTCCTGCAACAACAACAACAAAAAAGAGAGAGAATGAACATCGACCATCGAAATGATACGGCTGTATTCTTCTGTAACGCAATTATCCTGAAAAGGAACAAATTATCCAATCATCATTACAATACATAGGGATCTCGTGCTGCAGTCTCATGACTTACTTTAGCACCACGGACAGCGGCTCTTCGTTCTACCAGAATTTCCCGTATTACTGAAAACCGCAGTCGCCGATTGTATGCAGAACATTCTACGTGCGGCTCTAGGTGAGATTTGTCGCCACACTTCATAGTTAAATTCCCCGGTGTCGGCTCAGCTCAGGTCATCTCCACAGAAGCAATCTATTATACCAGCAATGGGAACACCGCACACCGAGATGGAACATTAGATTCTTCCTTTATTAAAATATCCAACGGGACCAAGTTCGGGGCTGACGCGTTTCATGCCAGGCAAAGTGTGACACAACAACTACCCATGCACCAGTTTATAAGGAACATTAATTCATCATTAATAAATGAATTAAACATTAATTTGTTTATTTGTTAAAAATAAACAAATAAATAAGGGGGTTGGTTCTGGAGTACCGACGAGGCCGACGACCCAAAGCCCCTGATTATCCTTAGCTAGGATCCTTAAATGTAGGCCTTATATTCATCTGATAATTAAAACAGGTCCCGGTGTGCACAACGGGTATTGTGTTCCTCCTCCTTTTCCCCTAAGGCAGCTGTAAGATGCTCCATCTGCTGAATATTGTGGACCCTCGCAAACCACTGTGCCACCCAGGGGCGGACTGACAACTGATGGGGCCCCTGGGCAATAGAAGATCATGGGGCCCCAAGCATCCCAAGCCACACCTGCACAGGGGGACATTGGGGGGGGGGAGCACAGCACACAGAGGGACACTGTGGGGGGGAGAGCACACAATGGGACACTGGGGAGGGGGAAAACACACAGGGGGACCCTGGGAGGGGGAGAGGGCACAGGGGAACACTGGGAGAGGGGGAACCACACGGGGGACACTGTGGGGTTGGAGAGCACACAGGGGGACACTGGGGAGGGGGGAAAGCCCACAGGGACACACTGGGGGGAGCACAAAGGGAGACACTGGGAAGGGGAGAGGGCACAGGGGGACACTGGGGGAGGGGGAAAGCACACGGGGGACACTGTGGGGTGGGAGAGCACACAGGGGGACACGGAGGGGGCAAACATTGGGACACTGTTGGGGGGAGCGCACAGGGAGACCCTGGGGAGAGGGCACAGGGGGACACTGGACGAAGTACACAGGAAGACCCTGTGGGGGGTGGGGAGCACACAGGAAGACCCTGTGGGGGGTGTGGAGCACATGGGGGACCCTCTGGGGGGTGTGGAGCACACAGGGGGACCCTGAGGAGGGGGGGTGAGCACAGGGGGACACTGAGGAGGGGGGAAGCACACGGGGGGACACTGTGGGGGATGGGGAGCACACAGGGGGGACACTGTGGGGGGCACACAGGGTGGACACTGTGGGGAGTGGGGAACACACAGGGGGACACTGTGGGGGATGGGGAGAGCACACAGGGGGACACTGTGGGGGGTGTGGAGCACACAGGGGGACCCTGAGGAGGGGTAGAGGGCCCAGGGGGACACTGGGGAGGGGGGGAAGCACACAGGGGGACACTGGGGGGATCACACAGGAAGACACTGTGGGGGTGGGGAGCACACAGGGGAACAAGGGGGGAGGAGAACACACTGGGCAACACTTAAGTACTGCCCCTCCCTCCGATGGCGGCCCTCCAATAAAAAAATAAAGTTTCACTAACCCTGGTCACCCGATGCCTGTAAGAATACCGCTAACGGCGCGCTGCTCCCCGCCGACCCCTCCTCCCTTCTCTTCTGTCCTAGGTGATGTAGTGTACTGTGCAAGCACCTGCGACGGATGGGAGGGAAGGAGGGGCCGGCGGGGAGCAGCACGCGTTTAGCGGTATTATTACAGCCGCTTTAAGGGGCCTCTCATTGGGCCGGCCACGGTCAGTCCACCCCTGGTGCCACCGTCGGTGGGGATTGCTGCTTCCATGCACTGGGGATACACGCCCTGGCCGCATTCAAGAGATTTTCTTCTATCTTTTCATGTGACAACACTGAAGAAATGACACTTGTCTACAATGTAAAGTAGTGAGTGTACAGCTTGTATAACAGTGTAAATTTCCTGTCCCCTCAAAATAACTCAACACACAGCCATTAATGTCTAAACCGCTGGCAACAAAAGTCAGTACACCCCTAAGTGAAAATGTCCAAATTGGGCCACTTTCCCTCCTTGGGGTCATGTGACTCATTAGTGTTACAAGGTCTCAGGTGTGAATGGGGAGCAGGTGTGTTAGATTTGGTGTTATCGCTCTCACTCTCTCATACTGGTCACTGGAAGTTCAACATGGCACCTCATGGCAAAGAGCTCTCTGAGGATCTGAAAAAAAAGAATTGTTGCTCTACATAAAGATGGTCTAGGCTATAAGAAGATTGCCAAGACCCTGAAACTGAGCTGCAGTGCGGTGGCCAAGACCATACAGCGGTATAACAGGACAGTGCTTTATCTGTGATACAGCACTGTGCCACTTTAGCGGACAATTGTGCCGCCGTGCGACGTTGCACCCAAACAAAATTGACGTCCATTTTTTTCCCCCACAAATAGAGCTTTTTTCGTTTGGTGGTATTGGATCACCTCTGTGGTTTTTACTTTTTGCGCTATAAACAAAAAGCGACAATTTAAAAAAAAAAAAGCAATATTTTTTACTTTTTTTCTATAATAAATGTCCCCAAAAAAATATATAAAAAAAATGAATTTCTTTCCCTCAGTTTAGGCTGATATGTATTCTTCTACATATTTTTGGTAAAAAAAAAAAACGCAATAAGCGTGTATTGATTGGTTTGCGCAAAAGTTATAGAATTTACAAAATAGGGGCTAAATTTATGGCATTTTTATCATTATTTTTTATCGTGACTGTGACATTGCAGCGGACACATCGGACACTTCTGACACATTTTTGGGACCACTGTCACTTATACAGCGATCAGTGCTATAAAAATGCCCTGATTACTGTGTAAATGACACTGGCAGGGAAGGGGTTAAACACTAGGGGGCGATCAAGGGGTTAAGTGTGTCCTAGGGAGTGATTCTAACTGTGGGGGGGAGGGGGGGAATGGGCTACCTAGCACCTGACAGAAATCAGTGCTCCCGATGACAGGGAGCAGTAGATCCCTGACATGTCACTAGACAGAACAGGGAAATGCCTTGTTTACATAGGCATCTCCCCGTTCTGCCGCTTCTTGACAGGATCACGGGACACCGGCGGACATCGAGTCCATGGGACCCGTGGGCACAGTCACGGAGCACGTGACGGGTGCGCCCACTATCCAGCTTCTTAAAGGGAACGTACCTGTACACCCATTTGCGCAGCCGTGCCCATGTACATTGTACATCTACCAATTTAGAGTTCCAGAGGTCTTGCACTAGAATTATTGCTCTTACTCTAATGATCACATGTGTGGTTTATTACCATTTACATATGCGGGCACGACTTAAGTATGCGTTCACTTCTGCACACGACCACAGAGGGATAGGGCACTTAATTTTTATTTTTTTCTTATTTATTTTACTTTTTATTTTTAACGCTGTCCTTTTTTATTTTTTTGTTTTACGTATTTTTTGGATCACTTTTATTCCCATTGCAAAGAATGTAAAAACCCCTTGTAACAGAAATAATCCTGGCAGGTTCTCTTCATGGAGAGATCTGGGGTCAAAACAACCTCAAATCTCTCATTTACCTTTAAAAGCAAAAGAAAAAAACTTTTTTTTTTTTTTTTTTTTTTTTTTTACATTTTCACTTTAAAAAATAAATAAAAATTTTATGCCCGAAAACCAGAATAGCATCCCTTGTAACAGAAATAATCATGACAGGTCCTCTTTATGGAGAGATCTGGGGTCAAAAAGACATCAAATCTCTAATTATCTTAAAAAGCAAAAGAAAAAAATGTTTTTGATTTTTTTTTACATTTTCACTTTAAAACAAACAAAAAAAAAATGTTTATACCCGAGAACCAGAATGTAAATATCCCTTGTAACTGAAATAATCATGACAGGTCCTCTTTATGCAGAGATCTGGGGTTAAACAGACCCCAAATTTCTCATTTAACTTTAAAAGCAATAGAGTTTTTTTTTGTTTTTTTTCATTTTCACTTAAAAATAATAATAATTATTATTTATGCCTGAGAACCAGAATAACATCCATTGTAATAGATATAATCATGATAGGTCCTCTTTATGCATAGATCTGGGGTCAAAGAGACCTCAAATCTTTCATTTAACTTTAAAAGTAAAAGACATTTTTTTTATTTTTTCTTATTTTTATTTTTTACATTTTCACTTTAAAACAAATAAAAAAAATTGTTTATACCCGAGAACCAGAATGTAAATATCCCTTGTAAAATAAATAATAATGACAGGTCCTCTTCATGGAGAGATCTGGGGTCAAAAGGACCTCAAATCTCCTCTCATTTACCTTTAAAAGCAAAAGAAAAAAATGTTTGTTGTGTTTTTTTTTTTTTTTTTTATATTTTCACTTTAAAACAAAACAAAAAAAATGTTTATGCCCGAGAACCAGAATGTAAATATCCCTTGTAACAGAAATAATCATGACAGGTCCTCTTCATGGAGAGATCTGGGGTCAAAAAGACATCAAATCTCTCATTTACCTTAAAAAGCAAAAGAAAAAAATGTTTTTTTTTTTTTTTTTTTACATTTTCACTTTAAAACAAAAAAACAATGTTTATACCCGAGAACCAGAATGTAAATATCCCTTGTAACTGAAATAGTCATGACAGGTCCTCTTCATGGAGAGATCTGGGGCTAAACAGACCCAAAATTTCTCATTTAACTTTAAAAGAAATAGATATTTATTTTTTTTTTTTCATTTTCACTTAAAAATAATAATAATAATTGTTTATGCCTGAGAACCAGAATAACATCCATTGTAGCTGAAATAATCATGACAGGTCCTCTTCATGGAGAGATCTGGGGTCAAAAAGACCTCAAATCTTTCATTTAACTTTAAAAGTAAAAGAAATTTTTTTTTTTTTTTTTCGTTTTTTTACATTTTCACTTTAAAACAAATAAAACAAATTGTTTATACCTGAGAACCAGAATGTAAATATCCCTTGTAAAATAAATAATAATGACAGGTCCTCTTCATGGAGAGATCTGGGGTTAAACAGACCCCAAATCTCTCTTTTAACTTTAAAAGCAAAAGAATTTTTTTACATTTTTTTTTAATAATTGTCTATGCCCAAATCTCTAATTTAACTTTAAAAGCAAAAGAAAAAAAAAAGTTTTTTTTTTTTTTTTAATTTTCACTTAAAAATAATAATAATAATTGTTTATGCCCAAGAACCAGAATGTAAACATCCCTTGTAAAATAAATAATCATGACAGGTCCTCTTTATGGAGAGAGCTGGGGTTAAAAAGACATTTAACTTTAAAAGGCAAAGGAAAAAAATGTTGGGTGTTTTTTTTTGTTTGTTTGTTTGTTTTTTGTTTTTGTTTTTTTTACATTTTCACTTTTAAAAAAAATAATAATAATTGTTTATACCCGAGAACCAGAATGTAAACATCCCTTGTAACAGAAATAATCATGACAAAAAAAATGTTTTTTATTTACATTTTGAATAAAAAAATAAAATGGTTTATGCTGAAGAACCAGAAGTAACGTTAGACGATGCTCTGGTCCTCCAAGGCCATAGAGACAAGCGGGGGGCCATTTTGCCCTCCCATGAATTCTTGCCCAGGTAACGGCCGCATTGGATTGCAACGACAGGGAAGCAGCAGGAGGGGGCACCTCTCCCGTCACCTTAAAAACTGATTCCCGGGGGGAAATCCGCCAGCGGGAGCACTTTTATCCAATCGCCATCAGTAAAAAAAAAATATATATATATATATTATTTAACATCAAAGTAATGATGTGTATTTACTATGGGTGGTCAGCAAGTGGTTAAATAAATACATTTAAAAAAAGAAGCACGAGGACCCCTCTATAGGTCCCACAAAACGCATAGTAGACCTTTGAAAAGAACACTTTGCATTTTCTCAATCAATGCAAAACATTCTGTGATTGGACAAGGTGGAGATCGTGACATCACTGTCCTGCCTCCTCCAATCACAGATTGGATTTCAGTCTTTATTATGTCATAGTGTCCCTTTATAGCTCCACCCCCCTAGTAGTTGTCACCTGTTTGACCACATCACATAAAATAGCAGGGATATATATATATATACTTTGCCTCTAAGTATATCCTCTACTTTTATTTGATACCTCTATATCTCCCCTGGGGCACTAAGTACATCCCATCTGTGATCCCGTTGATCAAAGTCTTCCTTTGCTGCCCCATGAGGATTCTTTGAAGTCACAATTATTGTTTAAAGAAAAATAAATAAAATAAGTGCAGTGCTAAAAGGCACCAGTAGACGACTTTGAGGTCGAAACGCGTAGGGCCTGAATTTTTCTGCTCCCCACATTGCTGTTTTTGTTTTTATTACCTGCCATTTGAGAGATCTCATATGTTCCACGATGGGAAGTACTCCATCTTGAAGTTTCGGTGGACTGGCTTCACGGTTGGGACTGTAGTTGACCATTGCTTATCATTTGTTATTCATTTTTGTACACATATTTTCATATAGGTGCCTTTTAGTGCTGCACTTATTTTATTTATTTTGCTCTAAACTTGGTTTGTTTGTGTGCTAGCAGCTTGGCTGTGTTTATTCAAAGGTGTTTTTTGTTTTTCATTTTAGGTTTGCATGTTAATACATTGTTCACCATCTATATCTATATTGTTTGGTTTAGCGCGGTGCTTTCCCCTTTATATAACACAATTATTGTTGTTTGTTCCGTTTTATACCAAAATCCTCAGTGCTGACCTGATGGTGGGGAGAATTTTGTGCTGTAATGAAGCCTCTTTTTTATCATAACACAAGACGCTGATTGACTTCATTACATTTTCCGTTTGTTATTTCTTCTCCGAGGCTTTGGATGTTCCAAAATTCCATACGATAATCTGAACTTCTTGCATCTTTTTTAATCTGGAAAGGCAGCGGCAATCTGGAAACGTGCTATTTGGGAAGACAGCTGCTGCATTTCCCTTTAAAGCAAAACTCCAGGAAACCAGCTAAATACACAGACTAAAGCAGGGCTCTGCAATACGCCAATTGCGATCTACCTGACGACCGCGGGCCGATGATGGGTAGATCGTGAACACATGCCTGCCTTGCCGACCCTTGAGTGCTTCCCCCCCCCCCTTCAGAGCTGCAGAGCGGCGCAGGCGCATGCTGAGCCAATTCTGAGCTGCAGGGGCAATTCATGCCCCTTAGCATGCTACTTAGCCCACCCTGGGAAAGCCTCCAGAGTAGCTTGAGCGGGTTTGGGCTCATGTTCGCCCATGCCTTGAGATCTTCCCCTGAGTCAAATATGCTCTACCCACCAGCTCTCCTCTCCGATCCATCCAAGGTGACTCCCCTTTACTGTGCCCTCCTGAACCCCCTGTACCATGCTCTCCTGACTCCCCTTTACCAGGCCTTTCTGAATCCCTGTACCTTGCCCTTCTGGACCACCCCGTACTGTGTCCTGCTGACCCTCAGGACCATTCCCCCTTGAATCCCTCTAAAATGCCCTCCTGAACCCCTGTACCATGCCCTCCTGACCCTCCAGAACTGTGCCCTTCTGAACCCCCGGTACCTTTCCCTTCTGACCCCCAGTACCATGCCCTTTTGACCCCCTGTACAATGCCCTGCTGACCCCCCATTACTGTGCCCTCCTGACCCCCATTACTGTGCCCTCCTGAACCCCCAATACTATGCCTGCCTAAATCCCTCTACCATGCCCTCCTGAACCATCAGATACCATACCCTCCTGACCCCCCCAGTACCATGCCCTCCTGACCCCCCAGAACCATGCCCTCCTGGCCCCCCAGAACCACACCCTTCTGAACCCCTGAACCGTGCCCTTTTGAACCCTCCAGTACCATGACCTGCTGACCCCTCAAGAACTGTGCCCTCCTGACCCCCCCAGTACCATGCCCTGCTGACCCCCCATTACTGTGCCCTCCTGACTCCCCCAGTACTATGCTCGCCTGAATCCCTCTACCATGCCCTCCTGGACCATTCCCTTCTTAATCCCCGACTACCATGCCCTTCTGAGCACCCAGTACAGTGCTCTACTGACCCCCAGTACCATGCCTTCCTGACCCCCCAGGACCACACCCTTCTGAACACCCCAGTACCATGTCCTGCTGACCCCTTAGTACCATGCCCTTCTGAATTCCTGTATAATTCCCTTCTGAAACCCCAAGCACCATGCCTTCCTGACCCCCGAGTACCATGCCCTCCTTACTCCCCTGCACTGTGCCTTCCTGACCCCCCATCCCTTCTGACCCCCCCTGTACTGTGCCCTCCTGATCCCCCCCTATCTCTCCTGACTCCCCTGTACTATGCCCTCCTGACCGCATGCACTGGACTCTCCTGGCTCCCTTGTGCCATGCCCTCCTGACCTCCCTGTATTGTACCCTCCTGATGCCCCCATACTGTCTCCTCCCAACCCCCTTGCTGATTCCCTGTCCTCTGCTCTATGTACATGTGAATAAAAAAAAGGGGGGGGGGAAAGAATAATGGTGGGGGGGGGGGGGGTTAAGGAGGAAAAAAGAAAATACAAAGAGAAAAGCAAAAGGCAAGAGGCAAAATACAAGGTTAAGGCAGTGCTGGCACTTTGGGCCCAATTTGGACATTTTCACTTAGGGGTGTACTGACTTTTGTTGCCGGCGGTTTAGACATTAATGGCTGTGTGTTGAGTTATTTTGAGGGGACAGGAAATTTACACTGTTATACAAGCTGTACACTCACTACTTTACATTGTAGACAAGTGTCATTTCTTCAGTGTTGTCACGTGAAAAGATAGAAGAAAAGATTTACAGAAATGTGAGGGGTGTACTTACTTTTGTGAGATACTGTATTGTTGCTATTAAAAGTATCGTTGCTATAAATTGCTATTATTATTTTATGATGATATCAGGATGTATTCATTGTAAAATAACTGACGGGTCTACTTTAAGTTTAGCGCCATGCTTGGGTCAGGCAATGTCTATTATTTTTCCAGATGTCTTTATTGCGATATTTTTGGGCTTCTCGTTGAGTACGAGGTATCCCCCCCCCCCCCCCAGTATGCTCCTCTCTTCTCTTCCTCATTGAAATGCAGCTTTTGGCCGACACTATAGAGTACTGTAGGAGCCTCTGAGTAAGACGCATAAAGCTGTGACAGATGAGATGATGGGGGATGGGGAGGGGGTTCTTCTCGTTCCGCTCTGTTCGCGGGTTTTTCGGCAGTCTGTTCACGAAAATCTCCCAGACTTCACAGCAGAGCTGTACACCCGGCGCAGGCTGATGGCACAAAATAATTGGAGTGCTGTGAACGGGAAAGTGAAGCCCTGCTACCCGAAAACGACATCTGACTGACGATTTCCAGGAGTGTCAGCCGCCATCCGACCCGCTAATGAGATGCAGACATGCCGGGATTATTTATTTTAGGGGTGATCCAGCCCTATATGGAACTTAAAGGGCGAGAAGAGCCTAATGCCGCGTACACACGGGCGGACTGTCTGGCCAACTTAGTCCGCCGAAACACATTTCAGCGGACAGTCCGCTCGTGTGTGGGCTTCAGCGGACTTGTCCGGGCGTGCAGTCTGGCGGACTAAGTATTTCGGAATTTCCGTAATATTGTCCGTCAGACTTTGGTTTCAGCGGACAATCCGCTCGTGAGTAGGCAAGTTGGACGGACTAAATATGGCGCATGCTCAGAAAGGATTTACACGGCCGAAGGTTGCATTGCTGTGTATTGGACGTCCTTTTTCTAGTCCCGTCGTACGTGCTGTACACGTCATCGCGCAAGCTTTCGACGGACTGTTTGTGCATCGTGTGTGGTCAAGTCCGTTCATTCGAAAGTAGGACGGACTGTCCGTCGGATTGTCTGACGGACTAAGTTGGCCATACAGTCCGCCCGTGTGTACGCGGCCTAGGTCTCAGGCTCAGGTTCACACCTATGCGTTTTTGTGCGATTTGCAGTTTGCATACATGCACTACAGTCCATTTACCTCCTTCAGATCCGCGCTATAGCCGAATGGCGGCTACAGCGCGGATCGGCTTTGCCGGGAGTACATCTATTGACGTCCTTCCCTTTGCACGCTCGCTCGCCCCCCCCCCCATCCGGAGGGGGCGTGCGCTGTGATCACCCGAGTCAATGAGACTCGGGTGATCACAGATCCGAGTAAAGGGCCGATCCTGTGCCAACCAATGACAGCTGATCACGTGATGTAAGGATTGGTGATCGCTTTTTATTTTTCTTCTCACGCTGACAGCATGAGGAGAAAAAAAGACGATCAACGGCTTCTGTTTGCAGGGACATTGGTCCCGAAGAGGAACAACCTGTTATGTGCCCACCAGTACCGCCTGCCAGTGCCACAAATCAGTGCCCATGTTACTTAAAGCGGGATTCCACCCTAAAGTGGAACCTCCGCTGATCGGAACCCCCCCCCCTCCGGTGTAACAATTGACACCTTTCAGGGGGGAGGGGGGTGGAGATACCTGTCAAAGACAGGTATTTTCACCCACTTCCGGGCATAGACTCCCACGGGAGTCTACGCCATTTCCTGCCCTGCCGCGCTGTCTGCTGGGACACACACGGGTCCCAGTGACAGCGCAGAGATTTCCTATTGCGCAGCGCAGCTCGCGCATGCGCAGTAGGGAACCGGGAAGTGAAGCCGATTCGCTTTACTTCCTGATTCCCTCACCTCGAATGGCGGCGGCAGCAGCCGAGGCCCGAGCGGGCGATCGGCCTCGGCTGCCGGCATCGCTGGAACCCGGGACAGGTGAATGTGCATTTATTAAAAGTCAGCAGCTGTAGTATTTATAGCTGCTGGCTTTTAATATTTTTTTTGGGCGGAATCCCTCTTTAAGTGCCAGCAATCAGTGCCACTTATCAGTGCCCACAAGTGCCACTTATCAATGCCCACTAGTGGTGCCAATCAGTGCCTCATCAGTGCCACCTAGCAGTGCTGCCTATCAGTGTCACCTACCAGTGCTGATCAGTGCCCATCACTGGCACCCATCAGTGCCCATCACTGTCACCTATCAATGCCCATCAGTGCCACCTATCAGTGTCACCTATTAGTGCCCATCAGTGGCACCTATCAGTGCCCATCAGTGCCACCTATCAGTGCCACCTATTAGTGCCCTTCAGTGCCACCTATCAACGCTCATCAGTGGCACCTCTCAGTGCCCACCAGTTCCACCTATTAGTGCCCATCAGTGCAGCCTATTGCCCTGTACACACAGTCGGACATTCCAACCACAAAATCCTTCGAATTTTGTCCTACGTAGAGGCCAGTAGCCAATAGCTTTGGCCTCGTCATTTAATCTAAGCATGCGTGGCACTTTGTCCGTCGGAATTCTCGACCAACGATCGGAAAAAGTCAGATTGGATTTTGTTGTCGGAAAATTTTAGATCCGGCTCTCAAACTTTTCCCGTCGGGTTTTCCGAGGCAAAAAGTCCAATAGAGCCCACACACGATCGGATTTTCCGACAACATAATCCAATCGGACCTTTTCCGTCGGAATTTCCGGCCGTGTGTACAGGGCATATCAGTGCTCATCAGTGCAGCCTCACAAGCGTACATCAACGAAGGAGAAAAACTACCTGTCTGTAAAATGTATTAACAAAATAAAAAAAGGTTTTGTGGTTAACATGGTTTCCTAAGGTATACATTCACATCTATGCGTATTTCAGCCTGTGCGTTTTTGGAAAGGGTCAGCGACTTTTTTCTGCCAGCAAATTGCCTGTAATAGACTTCAATGGACCAAGTCTTGCGTTTTTGATGCGTCTTTTTTCCCCTCCATAACAAACTGTGAATAGCTGGTTGGTAAAGAGGAAGTAAACCCTGGTGGGTTTTACCTCCTCTTTGTTTCCTTGCAAAGGTAAAGCATAATGGGCTAGTATCCAACGCATAGTAGCCCATTATGTGTCACTTACCTGAAACCGAAGCCTGTCCCCAATTTCCTCGCCTCCACGAAGCATCCATCTTTCACCCTCTTCCTTCCAGGTATCACAGCTCCGGTGATGTGATAGGCTTGTGCAATTCGTTTCGTAACGAATCGAAATTCGGCCGAATTTTGCATCTTTCGGACATTCGGATGAATCCGAATGTCCGAATAAAAAAATAACAAATTACAACGAATACGAAAGAAATATAACGAATTAATTCGAATGAATTCGATATGATTCTAAATTATTTAAACCGCATTCAAAATTATTTCAACACGATTCGACATTATTTCAACCGCATTCGAAAATATTTTGTGACCCGAATTTAGGGCCATTTATCTCGGGGTAACTTGGTGCTAGACACTTCAAATTTGGATATGTTGTAGTGCTAGTATTATTGTGTTTGCATACCAAATTTGGGGTTTCTAGCTATAAGTGACCCCGAGATATGTGGCCCCAAAATCGGGTCGCAAAATGTAATTCTCTGCTCTATTAACTAATAACATTTTGCGACCCGATTTTGGGGCCACATATCTCGGGGTCACTTATAGCTAGAAACCCCAAATTTGGTATGCAAACACAATAGTACTAGCACTACAACATATCCAAGTTTCTAGCACCAAGTGACCCCGAGATACATGGCCCTAAAGTCGGGTCACAAAATATTTTCGAATGTGGTTGAAATAATGTCGAATCATGTTGAAATCATTTCGAATCCGGTAGAAATATTTTCGAATTTCGTTAAAAATATTTTCGAATGTGGCCGATTTTTCGAATTCGGTAGAAAACTAAACGAAATCCGAAAACGAATTTAAGGAAGTTAACGAATATAACTAAACGAAAATTAATGAATTAACAAATTAAAACGAAACGAAACTAAACAAATTTTTTCCTTTTGCACATGTCTATGATGTGATTGGCTGGAGCCGCGATGACATCACTCCCACGTAGGCGCACGGGAGCCGCCAGTCACGGCACGATTTCCTTTAGAAACGGCTCGATTGCCGTTTCTAAAGGTCTCCACAGTGCGTCTGCGCCGTTGTCTGTCACTTTTGCAAATATCTCCTAAACCGTGGAGGTTTAGGATATATTTCGAGCACCTACAGGTAAGCCTTAATCTAGGCTTACCTGTAGGTAAAAGTGGTTGCAGGGCATGCGGGTTTTCAGCATGCCCTGCGTGTATGCGATACTGTGTATGCATTTTTGTGTTATTCAGTATGTTATACATGATCTTACACGGTATAATAAAATGTTCTTTGCTAAGACTGCATTTTTGTATACATCTCTCATTCAAAAGCTCCCCTTTTTCTTGGAACCCATAAAAGCAACACTGTGTTTTATATCCCACATGCTTATTTTATATTGTGATTGGCCTCATTTAAAGTCCCACTGGCCACTTTCCCTTTTCTTTGTCTAAAATTTGGAAGTGGAGGCCAATTACTTTTTTTTCAGCAGGGACATGGGGGGGGGGGGGGTAACCTCCAGCACTCATTGTATCTGATGGCTGGGGTGTGCTGGAGGATCCATTGATGTTGGCTGCTGGAGGGTTTCATTTCTTGAGGGGGATCTATTGTTGAGGGAGGGCTCTATTGTTGCTGTTGTTGTTAAGGTGTATTTTGTTGCAGGAAGTTTATTGTTGCTGGGGGATCTGTTGTTTGGGGGGGGGGGGGGGTCTATTGTTGCTCGAGGAATCTATTGATGCTTGGGGGGCTATTGTTGATGGCTGCAGGGGATCTATTTTGCTTTTTATTAAAATTTCATACAAATTACTTAACGCCACAAAATTATACATGGTTCTGTTTTCTCTCTATAAAAAAAAAAAAAAAAAAGAGTGGTACTGGGAGGTAGGTAGGGGGTGGGAACAAAGGACGGTACTCAGAGGTAAGTAGGGGGTGGGACCAAGGGATGGTGCTCAGAGGTGGGTAGGGGTGGGACCAAGGGAACGTGCTCAGAGGTGGGTAGGGGGTGGGACCAATGGACAGTGCTCAGAGGTGGGTAGGGGGTGGGACCAAGGGATGGTGCTCAGAGGTGGGTAGGGGTGGGACCAAGGGACAGTGCTCAGAGGTGGGTAGGGGGTGGGACCAAGGGATGGTGCTCAGAGGTGGGTAGGGGTGGGACCAAGGGACAGTGCTCAGAGGTGGGTAGGGGGTGGGACCAAGGGACAGTGATCAGAGGTGTGTAGGGGGGTGGGACCAAGGGATGGTGCGACCAAGGGATGGTGCTCAGAGGTGGGTAGGGGGTTTGACCAAGGGACAGTGCTCAGAGTTGGGTAGGGGTGGGACCAAGGGACTGTGCTCAGAGGTGGGTAGGGGGTGGGACCAAGGAATGGTGCTCAAATGTGGGTAGGGGGTGGGACCAAGGGATGGTGCTCAGAGGTGGGACCAAGGGAGGGTGCTCAGCGGTGGGTAGGACCAAGGGACAGTGCTCAGAGGTGGGTAGAGGGTAGGAACAAGGGACAGTGCTCAGAGATGGGTAGGGGTGGGACCAAGGGACGGTGCTCAGAGGTGGGTAGGGGGTAGGAACAAGGGACGGTGCCCAGAGGTGGGTAGGGGGTGGGACCAAGGGTAGGTACTCAGAGGTAAGTAGGGGGTGGGACCAAGGGATGATGCTCAGAGGTAGGTATGGGTGGGACTAAGGGATGGTGTTCAGAGGTGGGACCAAGGGACGGTGCTCAGAGATGGGTAGGGGGTGGGACCAAGGGACGGTGCTCAAAGGTGGGTAGGGGGTGGGACCAAGGGATGGTGCTCAGAGGTGGGTAGGGGGTGGGACCAAGGGACGGTGCTCAGAGGTGGGTAGGGGGTGGGACCAAGGGATGGTGCTCAAAGGTGGGTAGGGGGTGGGACCAAGGGATGGTGCTCAGAGGTGGGACAAAGGGAGGGTGCTCAGCGGTGGGTAGGACCAAGGGACAGTGCTCAGAGGTGGGTAAGGGGTAGGAACAAGGGACAGTGCTCAGAGATGGGTAGGGGGTGGGACCAAGGGACGGTGCTCAGAGGTGGGTAGGGGGTGGGACTAAGGGACAGTGCTCAGAGGTGGGACCAAGGGACGGTGCTCAGAGGTGGGTAGGGGGTGGGACCAAGGGACAGTGCTCAGAGGTGGGTAGGGGGTGGGACCAAGGGACGGTGCTCAGAGGTGGGTAGGGGGGTGGGACCAAGGGATGGTGCTCAGAGGTGGGTAGGGGGTGGGACCAAGGGACGGTGCTCAGAGCTGGGTAGGGGGGTGGGACCAAGGGATGGTGCTCAAAGGTGGGACCAAGGGAGGGTGCTCAGCAGTGAGTAGGACCAAGGGACAGTGCTCAGAGGTGGGTAGGGGGAAGGAACAAGGGACAGTGCTCAGAGATGGCTAGGGGGTGGGACCAAGGGACGGTGCTCAGAGGTGGGAAGGGGGTGGGATCAAGGGACGGTGCTCGGGGTGGGTAGAGGTTGGGACCAAGGGACGGTGCTCAGAGGTGGGTAGGGGGCAAAGACAAGGGGTGCCTTGGAAGAGAGGAGTACCTGTACACTGTACCTATTCTCTAAGAAAAAAAAGCCCTGATTGTAAATATATAATTTTTAATACAAACAGTGGAAGTGACTTGGCATCAGCATTTTGTAGTCCCTCTACAACAGACTGGGAGAGGGAGAAGCAGCACAACAAGCCAATCAGCAGAAAAGGAGCATGTTGACAGGAGAAGAGAGCAGAATGACAGCGAGGTGAGCTCATCAGACTGCTGCTTCTCCTTTCACTGTCCAATCGCAGGTTGAGGGGAGGGACAAGACCCATAAGTGTTACAGACCTGAAGCAGATTAATAATCCGGTCTCCCGCCCTGCCAGACAGAACTGTGCTGTGTGGCAGAGCTGTATAAATCTCAGGAGTGGATGTACAGAACTGCAAATTCTGCTGCAGGTAACACTTCTCCATTGTATATATTTCTTCGGTGTATTTAGCGCTTTGCTGGGAGTTCAGCTTTATCAGTTCTTTTATATAAACCAATTTGTAATTCAATGATCCCTTAACCGGCACCGCGAGGAGGTGGAACCCCTCCCTCCCCCGCGATTTCCCCCGAACTCCTTTTATTTTACTGCTAACGATGTCCCCGGCCCCGCCCATTTCCTTCCATAATGGGGCCTCCTAAGATCATTTTGTTAGCTAAAGAATTTTGAGAAGATAAAAAAAAAAAAAACTGTTTGCTTGTAATAATTTTCGGATGAGTAGCGGATTGTGGCGAGACGCTCGCCGCCGGATGAATTATTCATGGCGGCCCCTGTGGAGAGAGCGACAGAGACTTCAAAACGCCCGTCTTACCATTGCGGCTGTTGAGCTTGGCGTTGCCGTGGCTGAAGAGCTGCGAGGAGCTGTCAAACGCGGCGTGCGGCAGCGCGGAAACCAGGGGGTCATCGCAATTATCTGCAGCGGAGGGGAAAAAAAAAAAAAAAAGACAGGAAAATCATCAGCAGAGCGCTAATCATCCAACATGGACAACATCAAGTACAGATCAATGCGTGTGAGCGGATACGGGAAAGACACGAATATCGTATTGCGTTATACAGCGCCCGGGATCAGCGGGTCTCGGATAGTAAAATGACAAATCTTGTTCAACAACAGAAATAAAATATATATATGTATTCCTGCGCTATTATGTGACTATAAATAATACAGCGGCTGCCAACACCGAAGAACGGTCAATCCATACGCAGAAATGTTATACAAGATAGCTGGTGCTGCGCTGCTAAACAAACAATAAAAGTAACCTGAACTTCCTACAATATTAAGAAGCCGTATGCAATGATGCTAAAGGTAGTCGTACACGTGCAAAATAAATAGAAATCACACAGATAAACGGCAACACATAAATAATGTAAAATCTCTTCGGATAAGTCTACTAATACAGCGACTTTTTCCAAAGTGCAAGGTGACGGTGCAAAATAATGCAACATTAAAACAGCGCTATAAAGTAACAGTCCTCTCCCGCATATGGAACTGTGCAAAAAAGCAATAAAGTCTCTACTTCTGTGCAACGACTGCAAAGTGCCGAAAATAATTGACCTCCTCTTCGTGGAAAAGCACACTAATAGAAATGGCCTCTTATCTTGCGGTGATGAGGCAGATTTTGGTGCCTGTCCGTCCCTATGCGTGTTGTCACGGTCACATGACTTCTACCCCTGATGAAGTCACGTGACGACACGCGTAGGGATGGACAGGCAACGGAACTGACATTTGCATATGAGCTCGCCGCTCGTGGATACTGCTGGGCCAATAGCGTGGATCTATTATAATAAGTGGTCTTTTTTCTCCCAGTAGGTAATATAGGAAGGAAGGAAGGGGAGCATTCCTGATAGTGTAGTATGTAAAAACCAAATGTCTTTTATTCATAAAACAAGTGATGAACGTACTCACATTTCATATAAACAAAACTCCATGAGCGGCGAGCCTGTATGGAAACGTCAGCTCCGGTGCCTGTCCGTCCCTACGCGCGTCGTCCCGGTTACATGACTTCTACCCCTGATGAAGTCAGGTGACGACACGCATAGGGATGGACAGGCAACAGAACTGACATTTGCATATGAGCTCGCCACTCGTGGATACTCCTGGGCCAATAGCGTGGATCTATTATAATAAGTGGTCTTTTTCTCCCAGTAGGTAGTATAGGAAGGAAGGAAGGGGAGCATTCCTGATAGTGTAGTATGTAAAAACCAAATGTCTTTTATTCATAAAACAAGTGATGAACGTATTCACATTTCATATAAACAAAACTCCACGAGCGGCGAGCTCGTATGGAAACTTCAGCTCCGGTGCCTGTCCGTCCCTACGCGTGTCGTCCCGGTTACATGACTTCTACCCCTGATGACATTTGCATATGAGCTCGCCGCTCGTGGATACTCCTGGGCCAATAGCGTGGATCTATTATAATAAGTGGTCTTTTTCTCCCAGTAGGTAGTATAGGAAGGAAGGAAGGGGAGCATTCCTGATAGTGTAGTATGTAAAAACCAAATGTCTTTTATTCATAAAACAAGTGATGAACGTACTCACATTTCATATAAACAAAACTCCATGAGCAGCGAGCTTGTATGGAAACATCAGTTCCGGTGCCTGTCCGTCCCTACGCGTGTCGTCCCGGTTACATGATTTCTACCCCTGATGAAGTCAGATGACGACACGCATAGGGACGGACAGGCAACGGAACTGACATTTGCATATGAGCTTGCCACTCATGGATACTCCTGGCATGGATCTATTTTTCTCCCAGTAGGTAGTATAGGAAAGAAGAAAGTGGAGGATTCTGGATAGTGTAGTATGTAAAAACCAAATGTCTTTTATTTATAAAACGAGCGATGAATGTAATCGCATTTCATACAAGCAAATAAACAAAACTCCACAAGCAGGGAGTTCATATGCAAACGTCAGTTCTGGTGCCTGTTTGCCCCTATGCATGTCGTTGCGGTCACGTGACTTCTACCCATGATCAAGTCACGTGAACGTGACGACACGCGTAGGGATGGATAGGCACAGGAACTGACATTTGCATACAAGTTCGCCGCTTGTGGATACTCCTGGGCCAATAGCGTGGATCTATTATAATAAGTGGTCTTTTTCTCCCAATAGGTAGTATAGGGAAGAAGAAAGGGGAGGATTCCGGATAGTGTAGTATGTAAAAACCAAATGACTTTTATTTATAAAACAGGTGATGAATGTACTCACATTTCATACAAACACATAAACAAAACTCTAAGAGTGGCGAGCTTGTATATAAACGTCAGTTTCCGGTGCCTGTCCATCCCTACATGTGTCGTCACGTGACTTCATTAGGAGTGGATGTCACATGACCGTGAAAACACGCGTAGGGATGGACAGGCACCGATACTGACGTTTGCATGTGAGCTCGCTGCTCATGGAGTTTTGTTTATGTGTTTGTATGAAATGTGAGTATGTTCATCACTTGTTTTATAAATAAAAGTCATTTGGTTTATACATACTACACTATCTGGAATCCTCCCCATTCTTCTTTCCTATACTACCTACTGGGAGAAAAAGACCACTTATTATAATAGATCCACGCTATTGGCCCAGGAGTATCCACGAGCGGCAAGCTCATACGCAAACGTCAGTTCTGGTGCCTGTCCATCCCTACGCGTGTCGTCACGTAACTTCATCAGGGGTGGAGGTCACGAGACCTTGACGACACGCGTAGGGACAGACAGGCACCGGAACTGACGTTTGCATACGAGATCGCCGCTCGTGGAGTTTTGTTTATGTGTTTGTATGACATGTGAGTACGTTCATCACTTGTTTTATAAATAAAAGTTATTTGGTTAATACATACTACACTATCTGGAATCCTCCCCATTCTTCTTTCCTATACTACCTACTGGGAGAAAAAGACCACTTATTATAATAGATCCACGCTATTGGCCCAGGAGTATCCACGAGCGGCAAGCTCGTACACAAACGTCAGTTCTGGTGCCTGTCCATCCCTACGCGTGTCGTCACGTAACTTCATCAGGGGTGGAGGTCACGAGACCTTGACGACACGCGTAGGGACAGACAGGCACCGGAACTGACGTTTGCATACGAGATCGCCGCTCGTGGAGTTTTGTTTATGTGTTTGTATGACATGTGAGTACGTTCATCACTTGTTTTATAAATAAAAGTTATTTGGTTAATACATACTACACTATCTGGAATCCTCCCCATTCTTCTTTCCTATACTACCTACTGGGAGAAAAAGACCACTTATTATAATAGATCCACGCTATTGGCCCAGGAGTATCCACGAGCGGCAAGCTCGTACACAAACGTCAGTTCTGGTGCCTGTCCATCCCTACGCGTGTCGTCACGTAACTTCATCAGGGGTGGAGGTCACGAGACCGTGACGACAGGCGTAGGGACAGACAGGCACCGGAACTGACGTTTGCATACGAGATCGCCGCTCGTGGAGTTTTGTTTATGTGTTTGTATGACATGTGAGTACGTTCATCACTTGTTTTATAAATAAAAGTCATTTGGTTTTTACATACTACACTATCCGGAATCCTCCCCTTTCTTGTTTCCTATACTACCTACTGGGAGAAAAAGACCACTTATTATAATAGATCCACGCTATTGGCCCAGGAATATGGTATGATGAAGCAAGCAATGTGAACACTGACTTCTTTTGTTACACACATGTGGTCCCCTCATCACCGCGAGGTAAGAGGCCATTTCTACTAGTGTGTTTTTCCACGAAGAGATCGTTTATTTTCGGCACTTTTGCACTTTGCGGTCGTTGCACAGAAGAAGAGACTTTATTGCTTTTTTGCACAGTTTATGTGCACTTTGCTCCATTTATGGGAGAGAACTTTTACTTCATAGCGCTGTTTTAATGTTGCATTATTTTGCACCATCACTTTGCACTTTGGAAAAAGTCGCTGTATTAGTAGTCTTATCTGAAGAGTTTTTACACTGTTTATGTGTTGCCGTTTATCTGTGTGAATTCTATTTATTTTGCATGACTACCTTTAGCATCATTGCATACGGCTTCTTAATATTGTAGGAAGTTCAGGTTACTTTTATTGTTTGTTTAACAGCGCAGCACCAGCTATCTTGTATAACAACTTGTTCAACAACAACAGTCCTAGGAGAAACATGTAATAATAATAATAAACACTTTCCATTTTCATCACACACCTTATTTTAGACCCAGTGATGTCATCACTGGGTCTCTGTGCTTCTCTATGCAATGCTGGCACATCATGGCTGTGGGAGGAGCCAGAAGGGGGCTGTACAAAGCTTCCTGAAAACATCCCAGCCCCCCCAGTACTCCTCTCCAGAGCCCGCAGTCCTGATGTAAGCAGTGGGCTGCCCGCTACAGACATAAAACCATAAGCCTGTGTGCATAAACCCTTGTAGGGCTGCTCCACCCTAATATGGGGCTTAACGCTTTCACTGCCATAAACCTCCAGTTTAGGAGGCGGGATGGGGGGGTCACTGCTATGACAGCCCCAATATAAGAGGGGTTAACTTTCACTGCTATGACCACTAAAACAGGAGGGGGGGGGGGGGGGGTTGGGAGAGTTTAACTTGCCATGACCCTCAATGCAGGGAAGGGGGATGGGGGGTTACCTTTTTCTGCTATGACCCCCAATTCAAGAGGGTCATGGGGATTAACGTTCACTGCCACTATCAATGCGGGGGGAGGGGGGTTTACTGTCACTGGCCACTAATGCAGGGGAGGGATGGGGGTTAACTTTCACTTCCAATGACTATCAATGCAGGGGAGGGATGGGGGTTAACTTTCACTGCCACTATCAATGCAGGGGAGGGATGGGGGTTAACTTTCACTGCCAAAGACTATCAATGCAGCGGAAGGACGGGGGTTAACTTTCACTGCAATTGACTATCAATGCAGGGGAGGGATGGGGGTAGGGTTGCCACTTTTTCTTCAAGTCAAACCCGAACACTTTAGCGGCGCACAGCAATTTGTTTTTATACATATATTTTGCTATTAAATAACATTTCTAATCATATGAAGTTAATAACAAGGCCCCCTTTTACATCTGAACTCGCAGAGTTCCCTTTCACTATAAGGGGGACTCTGCAGACTCTGATGTAAGGAAGAACTCTGGGGAGTAAGGGATGCTCTGGGAACCATGATTTAAGGGGTAACATAGAACTCTGATGTATGGAGAGGACTCTGATGTAAGGGGAAACACTGTGACCTCTGGTGTAAAGGGGAACTCTGATGTAAGGGGTGACCTGAGAACCCTGACACTCTCAGCTTAGACAACTGCATGCAGCAACCCTGCTGGGAAGCCATAGCCCAGTCTAAATGTGTCCGGGTTTCAGGTAGTCTGAAACCCGGACACATGATTCCAAACCCGAACTGTCCGGGTGAATCCTGGACAGGTGGCAACCCTAGATGGGGGTTGACTTTCACAGCGACTGACTATCAATGCAGGGGAGGGAAGGGGGTTAACTTTCACTGCCAATGACTAACACTACAGAGGAGGGATGGTGGTTAACTTTCACTGCCAATGACTATCAATGCAGAGGAGGGAAGGGGGGTTAACTTTCACTGCCAATGACTAACAATACAGAGGAGGGATGGGGGTTAACTTTCACTGCCAATGACTATCAATGCAGAGGAGGGATGGGGGTTAAATTTCACTGCCAATGACTAACAATACAGAGGAGGGATGGGGGTTAACTTTCACTGCCAATGACTATCAATGCAGAGGAGGGATGGGGGTTAAATTTCACTGCCAATGATTATCAATGCAGAGGGGGATGGGGGTTAACTTTCAATGACACTGACCACCAATGTGTGTTAATATTAGTTAGTATTGACACTAATGTTGGGGTGTATTGTACTCCAAATTCTTCAGTGTGAGCACCCCCCCCCCCCAGAAGTGTCAGGGGGCCACAATTGAGCCCCTCTATCATTTACCAGGTTCCCTCTCCAGTAATGTCTCCAGACTTATTCCCGGGGGTTCTCTCTCTCTCTTAGAAAATGCTGTGAGAAGACAGATGCAGGAAATCATTTCATCGCCAGCAAGTTGCAGACTTCAACAAAATCCAGATTAGTATTTATTAGACGGAGCCAAGAAAGTGATCAGACTCAGGGCCCTCTTTAATATACATTTTTTTGCCCCCCCCCCCCACACACAATTTCGTTCTCCACCTGCTCTGAGACATACAATAAATAGCAGCTAGACTCGAAATCTGTTTACTGAAGATCAGGAAGTGATTGGTTACCAGAGGTATCATTACCGTTCACTGACTGGCTGCTAGAGGTTGCAGCACAAATTATGGCTCACTGATTATTTGCTAGAAGTTACAGCACATGACTTCTGCTTGTTTATTGGTTGCTAGAGATTACTGTGCATCAATACTGCTCACTGATTGGTTTCTAGAGGTTACTGGACAGCCTTACCACTCGCTAATTGGCTGCTAGAGGTTACTGGACATCCTTACCACTTGCTAATTGGTTGCTATAGGTTACTGGACATCCTTACCACTCACTAATTGGTTGCTAGAGGTTACTGGACATCCCTACCACTCACTAATTGGTTGCTATAGGTTACTGGACATCCTTACCACTCGCTAATTGGTTGCTATAGGTTACTGGACATCCTTACCACTCACTAATTGGTTGCTAGAGGTTACTGCCAGTCTCCTGCTATATACATATTAATACCACTGCTATTTACATATCAATGCATGTTATTTACATGTAAACACAGGGTTTGCAGGTGAGTCATCTTTACACTGAAATAGGGCAGAGCTGGGCAGCATTAGTAACAGAACTTCACGCTGAGATATCGGGACACAGCGCGTGACTAAAACCTCAAGGCATAAGGGAATTTAAACCGGGATAGTTAGCAAGTATAAGGCAGCTGTTTTGGGCCCCAGAACAATGATGGTGCCCAGGGCAGCTGCCCATTTTGCCCTGCCTTAAAGATGATCAGACTGTGGGTTCAGGGGAGGACAGCCATACATTAACCAACGTCGGCTGTCTGGGACTCTGCCTCCTCATAGCACAGCTCCCAACTGTCCCGGATATTGAGTGACTGTCCCGGATTTGGAGCAGTGTCCCCCTGTCCCTCCTTCCTCCTCATTTGTCCCTGATTTTGGTCTGATCTATATAGATGTACATAAAACGCACTTTTCATCTATCAAAAAGTGTTTCCCAGCGCTAAACCTTTCATCTAAATTGTAAATTGCTACATTTGTAAATTTTACAAATTAAAAGCCATTTTATAATTTTATAATTTAAAAGCCAAAGTTTATAATTTAAAAGCCAATATAAAGAAATAGTAATGGTTAAAAAAGCCCTTGTGGATTTAACCTTTTTTTTGGTTAATTCTCCTTTAAGGGTGTGTGGCAGGGGGCGTGGCTGTGGATTTAACCAATCTTGTTTTTTTTTGTACAATTCTCCTTTAAAGGGGTGTGGCAAGAGGTGTGTCCTAGGCCTGCATACTTTTGCTGATAGGTGTCCCTCATTCCCATCTCAAAAAGTTGGGAGGTACAGTATGCTGATAGGCTGAGACAGCAGCGGGTGCCATTGGCTCACGCTCCTGTCAATCAAAGTGACCCAATGCAACTTAGTGTGCCGCTCCGGCTCTGTTTAGGTGGGGTGTATAAATCCTCGAGAATGGCACGGGATGGAGCTCATCCTGGCCCCTGCTGTGGCTCAGAACAAAAGAAGGGGGAGTCCTTGTAGTCCCTAGAATCCATGTAAGAGCGGCAACCTCAACCTAGACTCATGTCAGGCCATGCCCCCCAATGCATCTCGATCTACCCCCCCCCAGAGCTGTTAATCAAAGTCGGTGAGCCAATGAGGAGAAAGAAGGGGGGGCTGAAGCTGTGGCTCTGTGTCTGAATGGACACACAGAGACACAGAGAATCCGACCGGCACACGCCAATGTACGTCGGCAGAATGGCACGGGCAGGCATATTGCCATACTGGTACGTCCAATTTTAAATGCTGCCCTGCCATCGTGAGCGCGCCACCGCCGACGCACTCGTGTGCCGGTCGGGACCCCCTGTGAGTCTGGTCGCGGGTCCCGCGGACTCGATCGCCGCGGGCATAACCGCGATCGTCTCACGGGGCGGCTGAACTGGGAGATGTCGTTGTAAACAGCATCTCCCCGTTCTGCCTAGCAACAAGTGACGCTGATCTCTGCTCCACGTGATTGGAGCAGAGATCAGTGTTCACTAAAAGAAAGCCCAACCCCCCACAGTTAGTAACACACCCCTAGGAACACTTAACCCCTACACTGCCACCCACTGGTTAACCCCTTCACTGCCATTGTCATTTACACAGGAATCACTGCATTTGTATAGCACTGATTGCTGTATAAATGACAATGGTCCCAAAAATGTGTCAAAAATGTCCGATGTGTCCGCCACAATGTCGCATTCACAATAAAAATCGCTGATTGCCGCCATTAGTAGTAAAAAAAAATTATTAATAAAATGGCATAAAACTATCCCCTATTTTGTAAATGCTATAATTTTTGCGCAAACCAATCAATAGTCGCTTATTGCGATTTTTTTTTACCAAAAATATGTAGAAGAATACGTATCGACCTAAACTGAGGGAAAAAAATGTTTTTTTATATATTTTTGGGGGATATTTATTATAACAAAAAGTAAAAAATAATGCGCTTTTTTCAAAATTGTCGCTTTATTTTTGTTTATAGCGCAAAAAATAAAAACCGCAGAGGTGATCAAACATCACCAAAAGAAAGCTCTATTTTTAGGAAAAAAAGGGCATAAATTTTGTTTGGGAGCCACGTCGCACGACCGCGCAATTGTCAGTTAAAGCGGCGCAGTGCCGAATCGCAAAAAGTGGTCTGGTCTTTGGCTAGCAAAATGGTCCAGGGCTGAAAGTGGTTAATCACCTCTGTTGTTTTTATATATAAAAAGCGTCAATTTTGAAAAAAAAAATTATATATATATTTTTAAATTTCTGCTATAAAACATCCAATAAAAAAAATGTAAAAAAATAAAATTTCTTCATCAATTTAGGCCAATATGTATTCTGCTACATATTTTTGGTAAAAAAATTCTAATAAGTATATATTGATTGGTTTGCACAAAAGTTATAGCTACAAACTATGGAATAGATTTATGGAATTTTTTATTATTGTTTTTAGTTGTAATGGCGGTGATCAGATTTTTAACGGGACTGCGACATTGCGGCAGACAAATCTGACACTAAGTGACATTTTTTGGGGACCAGCGACACCAATACAGTGATCAGTGCTAAAAAAAATGCACTGTCACTGTACTAAATGACACTGGCAGGGAAGGGTTTAACATCAGGGGCGATCAAAGGGTTAGGTGTGCTCCTAGGGAGGTGCCTTCTAACTGTGTGGGGGATGAACTGACTGGAGGAAGAGAGACATCTGTGTTTCTGAGTAGCAGGAACACAAGATCTCTCTCTTCCTCTGTGACAGAGCGGTGCTCTGCCTTGTTTACATAGGCGGACCGCCATTCTGCCTCTCCAGCAAACGATCGCAGGTGCCAGCCAGCCAGCGCGGCTGCCGGACCCGTGATTGGCTCCTGCTGTGTCCAATCACAGCGGGAGCGGGTCTTCGGCGCCGTGTGCGTGCACCCCAGACCCGGAAGACTAAAAAACACACAGGCACGGTGTTTCTCTGTTTCATCACTTTTACCGGCGCACATAAAAAACGACGGGTCGCATGGCTGGCCATAGAGGTTCCCAGAGACCAGATAGTCATAAAGGCGATCAGAGACAATCGCGGTTGCCAGACTCGCTGATTGGCTCCTGCTGTGTCCAATCACAGTGGAAGCGGGTCTCCGGCACCATGTGCGTGCGCTCCAGACCTGGAAGACAAAGCAACACACAGGTACGGTGTTTCTCGGACTCGCCGTTTTTACCTGCGCACTTGAGAAACGAAGGGTCGCACGGCTGGCCATAGAGGTTCCCAGAGACCAGATGGTCATAGAGGCGATCAGAGATAATCGAGGTCGCCGGACTCTGATTGGCTCCAGCTGTATCCAATCGCGGTGGGAGCTGGTCTCCGGCAGCGCGTGCATGTGCCCCCAGACCCGGAAGACAAAACAACATACAGATATGGTGTTTCTCGGACTCGCTGCACTTGAGAAACGATGGGTCGTGTGGCTGGCCATAGAGGTTCCCAGAGACCAGATGGTCTTAGAGGCGATCAGAGATAATCGCGGTTGCCAGACTCGCTGATTGGCTCCGTGTCCAATTACAGCGGAAGCGGGTCTCTGGCGCCATGTGTGTGTGCCCCCCAGAGCCAGGAGACAAAGCAACATACAGGTACGGTGTTTCTCGGACTCACCGTTTTTACCGACGCACTTGAGAAACGGACGGCTGGCCATAGAGGTTCCCAGAGACCAGATTGTCTCTGATCGCCTCTATGGCCATCGTGGCTGCCGGACCCGCTGATTGGCTTCCGCTGTGTCCATTCTTACGGGTCTGTGTGCGCGCCCGCGCCCCCCCCTCAGACCCGGAAGACAAAACACTGTATAGGTACGTTGTTTCATTCAGCTGGGCCACTCTGCCACGGTGAATGTGCGGTGGGCGGTCCGGAAGAGACTAAAGTAGCGCAGTGCGAAATAGCAAAAAATTAATTAGAATTACCTGGTCATGAAGGGGTTAAAATTTTCGGGGCTAAAATAGTTAATTGAAAAAAAAACAAAAAAAAAAAACAAACATGCAAAAAATGGCCCTGGCAGAGGCTGGTATTGCCCAATCAGAGGGCACGGTTTCTTCAATGCCAGAGGAGCCTCTCGCTCGCAGTGGTGTTGCTTCCCAACACAAGGGGGAGCTCTAACCACCACTTCAATTCTTGGAAGCGCTAAGCAAGGAACAAATTTGTTCTCGGCACGCACCTACAGAAGTGCGGAATTGTTAGCAAGCTTTTCTATCACCCCACTGGCAGATGCTGACAACAGACGCTTGAAAATATACTTCCCAGCAGCGGGAGGCGAATAAATACATATACACTGAGATTTTATTTTACGTGGACTTTTATTTTTTGTGTTGTTAAAGTGTTTCTTTTTTTGGTCGTTTTGTTTTGTACCCGCGGCTCCAGCAGACAAGCTGAATGATCTATTCTTTCCGAGACAGAAAAGGAAAACGTTGTGCTGAGCCAAACCAAAAATAATGTAAACAACAAAAGGAAAGCAATGAATGCATTTCAATGTATTTCCATGAATTGGATTTTCTTAAAGTGGAACGTCAATCGCTTAGTCAACGTGGACGGCTTTTAATCCTTATGCTGCTAGTATTGGTACATAGATAGGAGGGTATATGATATACAGTGGAACCTCAGGATTGGCCTGGGTGGCAAGGGGGTTAGATATAGGGTTGCCACCTTTTGTTCAAGTCAAACCCGAACACTTTAGCGTAGCACGCCAATTTTTTTTTATAGTAAAAACTATACATATATTTTGCTATTAAATGACATTTCTAATCATATGAAATTAATAACAAGAGTCCTCCTTTACATCAGAGCCCACAGAGTTCCCCTTTTTACATCTGAACTCGCTGAGTTCCCTTTCACTGTAAGGGGGGGGGGGCTCTGCAGACTCTGATGTAAGGGAGAACTCTGGGGACTCTAACATAAGGGATGCTCTGGGAACCCTGATGTAAGGGGGAACACTGAGAACTCTGATGTACGGAGAGGACTCCAATGTAAGGGGGAACACTGTGGCCTCTGGTTTAAAGGGGAAATCTGATGTAAGGGGTGCTCTGAGAACCCTGATTTACCTTAGTATACTCACTCAGAGGCAGGAGAGAGAAGGGGGGAGACTTCAGTCACAGACAGGGATGGATGGTGAGCTCACTCACCCCTTGGCAGTCAGCATCGCTCATGCAGATGTATCTGAGGCTGCTGAATTCAAATTTTTCCGGCCCCATCTTTGCTTTTCTGAGGCACAGCACCAGGGATTGGAGTGTGGATTTGCCTTTAGTAAATAACCCCCATTGTCTGGCTAACTATGAAGAGTTCCTGGACAAATCTGGCCTTTCCTATTCTGTTCTGATGATTGGAGAAGAGTGGCAGCAACATATGGATTTGTGGATGGTGATGATGGGATTTATTTGTGGCTGAAATATGTGTTGTCCCAATGATTTCCATCTGGGTGATAATATCCATACTTTAACATGTTGATAAGGTAACCCATCCTCCAGTTTTCCAGGAACTGAAGCCAATGTTCCTTTAATAGTGGAACTCAGTAGACAGGTTCCAACTGTTTGGATAAAACACAAATGGACTGACCCCAGTTCTTCAGGGATTTACAGTTTAAAGCTATTTTTCCAAAATCAGATACAAATAACATAATTCACATGAATTCGATTTCTTAGGCCCTGGTGGAGGGAATTTGGAATATGGTGGAGTGGGCCAGGAGACAATTGCAAAGGGAACCTTTGAGAATGAAAGTGATTGTAAACCCTTCCATATATCCAGTGAAATGACTGGCCTCTACCTGATGATACATAGGGATGAAACAAGTTGTCCTACATACATTGTACCTGTTTATCTGCAGCCCTCTCTCCTCTACAGCCTCCTAAAGCACGCAATGGATGCAGAATTGCTCTGCTCCAGAAGGCAGGGGGAAGGAATCTGAGGTCACACACTGCACAGCATAGATCAGAGAGCTGAGTGTAGATTGAGACCTAAGTGGAGTATGTCCAAAGAGCTGAACTGGTTATCTGCTTATATTTTGCCTTCCCTGGTCTCGCTTACCAGCTTTTATTACATACCTTATTGTGGGCCCAATGATGCCCTATTGTAGACCCAGCCATCATCACTGGATCTCTGTTCTGATGGGAGGCATCCCTAGTGCCCTCAGTCCTGGAGCAAGCAGTGGGCATGGCTCTTGGGAGGAGGAGTTTTGCAAAATGTCTTGACAGGTGGGTGTCAGTCTGGAAGGGTGGGTGTTCCCACCCTTCCAGAAGAGAGCCCCCCCCTTACATCAGGGTCCCCAGAGAGCCCCTTCCTTACATCAGGGTCCCCAGAGAGCCCCTTACTTACATCAGGGTCTCTAGAGAGCCCCTTACTTACATCAGGGTCTCCAGAGAGCCCCCCCTTACATCAGGGTCCCCAGAGAGCCCATTCCTTACATCAGGGTCCCCAGAGAGGTTTCCTTACATCAGGGTCCCCAGAGAGCCCCTTCCTTACATCAGGGTCCCCAGAGAGCCCCTTCCTTACATCAGGGTCCCCAGAGAGCCCCCTCCTTACATCAGGGTCCCCAGAGAGCCCCTTCCTTACATCAGGATCCCCAGAGAGCCCCTTCCTTACATCAGGGTCCCCAGAGAGCCCCTTCCTTACATCAGGGTCCCCAGAGAGCCCCCTCCTTACATCAGGGTCCCCAGAGAGCCCCTTCCTTACATCAGGATCCCCAGAGAGCCCCTTCCTTACATCAGGATCCCCAGAGAGCCCCTTCCTTACATCAGGGTCCCCAGAGAGCCTTCCTTACATCAGGGTCACCAGAGAGCCCCCCCTTTACTTTTGGGTCCGCAGAGCCCCCCCCTTACTTTAGGATCCCCAGAGAGACCCCCCTTACATTAGGGTCCTCAGACAATCACCCCCCCTCCCGAGGTTCCTTTGTACCTGGCTGGTCTCCGCTGTGCACCTTGGACCCCCAGCACATCTCTGTACCCCCTCATCTGGGGAGAGCTGGGAGGCAGCGATCGGCAGCTCTATTGTGTCCACGGGCGGCGGGATCTCCCTGGGGCTTGTAGTTCTCTCTCCAAATGTATACAGTGGAGAGGGGAGGGGCCTCTGACCCGGGCATGTATCATAAAGAGTGCAGAAGCAGAGCGACTCACTGAAGAGTGAATCCGATACATGCCCGGGTCAGAGACCCCTCCCCCCTCCACTGTATAAATTCAGAAGGGGAAACTACAAGCCCCAGGGAGATCTCGCGGCCCGCGGGCACCATAGAGCTGCCAATCACCACCTCCCACCTCCCCTCTGCATGTTAAACGAACAGCCATGGGTGCAGGGGGAGATGCCGGGTCTTGGGCCCCCCTCACAGCGGCAGAATGTCAGGGCCCAGATGCAAGTGCAACTGCAGCGACCCCTATAGTTCCGCTACTGACTCACATAAAGGCCAAAGCTCTGATTTGTTCAAGTCAGACATTGCACATATAAATTCCCCCGGTGCCAAGACAGCTCCATTTCACCCCTCACAGGAGCTTAGTCATAGGGTCAACCATGCCATTCCTAACCATGGATCAGAGGGCACCACCTTGGCAAAACAGACCTTTTGATGTCAAAGGAGGAAATAGACATTTCTCTTTGTCTTCAGTACATGGCCTTCCACAGCTCATAGTAAAATAAAATAACTGCCAAGCACACGCATATATTTTATTTTCTCACCGGATATATAAATATCCCAAGTATATTGCTTCTATCTAAAGATAGACCCAAGTCCTTAAAGGCTTTGCTCTGCGGTTATAATTCCACAAATGAAATGCCCTCCATAGGCCTGATTTACTAAAGTGTGAAGTGAAGTGAGATAAGCACGGACATGAAATATTAAATAGCCGGGTAAGGTAGCGTGAACCATTGTGGGCTTCACACATCCAATCCCGCGCGAGGGGGGATCTACGGATGGTTGAAGAGCGCAAGCAGGTTCATCACTATAGCGGTTAATCTTCCCCGGGTTCACTTCACTTCACCGCTCTTCATACTTTAGTAAATCAAGCTCGGTGAATCTACTGTGAGGACTAATCCTTTTTGAATTACTGACAATTTTTCACGCAGCGTTTAGTAAACTGCCTTTCCAGAACTTCCGCCGCCATGTGTCCTTGAGCGCCTGGAAATCGTATTTCTCCTCCCGGCCATCTGAAATATCGGTGGTGGTACGGTATAAGGACATGTTTTTCATTTGAACAAAACATTATAGTCAAACACACTAATTTTCATCCCCCCACTGCTCCCGGAATACATTGGAGGATTCCCGCCTGGCCAGAAGATTTGAAAAATGTAGAAGAATAAGTTCCCATGGTTAAAATTGCAGAGCGATAGTCGGAGCGTTCAATGAAATCCCGGATGAGCCTCCAAACAACTTCTACAGATCCTTCCCACCCGTATTGTTGGTTTGACCTCTTCCGGAGCCCGTGAACTCTTCACAAATGGAGTTGTCTCTTTTTTTTTTTTTTTTTTTTGGGGCGGTTTATTCGTATTTACAGCTCGAGTGGAGGGATTGTTGCCATAGCAATTTTGGAAGATTTGAAGGTCTTCAATCCATCAATTATTTTTGGTAGCTGTGAGCGGGCGAGCTCTGCGACTATGGAGAAGGCTGCCTACAGGATACCGGGATCTGCTTTAACCACTTGTCAACTGAGGTACGTTTATAGACGGCGTGGTAGGCAAGTGGGCAAATCAAGCTCATGGCTGCTACTGCCGCTGTAAGCTTTAGCGCCAGCTTTACCAGCCAGCAAAGGATTTTTCCAATAAAAATGATCTGGGTGGGTCTAGAGCCACCTGATCACTTTTATGGGGCTCTAAAGGTACACCCGCTCCTCCTCAATGGTGGCACCCAAGGTGGTTCACCGCCTCTCCCGTTCCTTTGGTAAACTGCTTGTACAGTGAGAGCAGGAGGAACTCGGGAAACATCTATTCTCTGATCCCTCCTGCGACTAAAGTGAGTGACTTGTATAGCGCTACCTATGCAAACTGAATCGCCTCAGGGCACTTTCTTGCCACCAGAGTCCATCTGTGGCTTACATGGTCCTTTACCCCATAAGGTCCCAACATGCTTACAAACACATACACATTCCAATTTTTTTAGACAAGGTCTAATTAACCTACCAGCATGTCTTTGGAGTGTGGGAGGAAACCGGAGTACCCGGAGGAAACCCACGCAGGCACAGGGAGAACATGCAAACTCCAGGCAGATGGTGTCCTGGTTGGGATTCGAACCAACCAACCAGCAGCTATTGGCTGCTAGGTGAAAGTGCTAACCACTACACCACTGTGCTGCCCTAAATTCACTTCTGGAGTCATACAATGTTTCCCCCGAAAATAAGACCTAGCGTGATTGTCGGTGATGACTGAAATATAAGACCTACCCCCAAATAAGCCCTACCCTGTTTCCCCAAAAATAAGCCCTACTCTGAAAATAAGGCCTACAAGGACTTTAACTAGGGCTTATTTGGGGGGTAGGGCTTATATTGCAGCCATCACTGATAATCACGCTAGGTCTTATTTTCGGAGAAACAGGGCAGTTGCCATTCTTTGGCTAGTGTAGCCAAGGATGCAGCAATTCAAGACCAATTCATATTTGAATAGCTGCATTGGAGGGTAGGAAAGACATCGGGGGTCTAATAGCACCCTGAAGTGATATGACACTGGTGACTTCTTACTTTCTTTCAACAGAGAAATTAAAGTGGTTGTAAACCCTTACAAATCACTTTGACCTACAGGTAAGCCTAGATTAAGGCTTAAGTGTAGGTCCAAGAAATATCTCCTAAACCTGTACGGTTTAGGAGATATTTACATAAAGACAGCCATGCAGGCGCACTGGGCAGGCCGCAGATCGCGGCGATATGCCGCGAGTGTCGGCTCCCGTGCGCATGCGCCGGAGCAGCGAGACCCGGAAGTCACTCCGGGATCCATGGCAGCGGCAGACATGAAGACGGAGGACCGCTTCGGGGGCTTCGTTCTCAGGTAAGTTATTCATAATGAGCTAGTATGCTATGCATACTAGCTCATTATGCCTTTGCCTTGCAGGTTCCTTTTTTTATTTTATTTTTTAAACTGCCTTTACTTCCTCTGTAACCACTTGCTGACCATATAACTCACATACAGCATCCTAAAAAAGTGAGTACACCCCTCACATTTTTGGAAATATTTTATTCTATCTCTTCATGTGACAACACTGAAGAAATGACACTTTGCTACAATGTAACGTAGTGAGTAGAGCTGCACGATCAATCGTCAAGAATCATTATCGGCGATCTTGACTAAAGTGTTTCCCGATTCTTTCTATGCAAAGAATTCTCTCTGCTCTTCTGAAGCCATCAAAAGAAAGGAAGAGAAAAAAAAAAAAAAACGGGCAGTCTGCCAAGAATCACAACATTCTTTATCAGTTGAACTTAAGTATAAACATTGTAACAATTTGTCAATGGAATAGACTTTGTGTAAGTGAGAAAAGTTTAACCACTTAAACGCTAAACCTTTTTCTGACATTTGTTGGTTTCAAGTTAAAATAATTTATTTATTTTTTGCTAGAAAATTACGTAGAACCCCCAAACATTATATATATATATATATATATATATATATATATATATATATATATATATATATATGTGTGTGTGTGTGTGTGTATATATATATATATATTTAGTAGATGCCCTAGAGAATAAAATGGTGGTTGTTGCAATATTTTATGTCACACTGTATTTGCGCAGCAGTCTTTCAAATAAATTTTTTGGGGAAAAAATTACTTTAATCAATGAAAAAAAAAAAAGCTGTAAAGTTAGCCCAATTGCTTTATTTTTTTTGTATGATATGAAAGAGTTTACGTCGCGAGAATCGTGATCTTTTTATTCTAAGCAAAGAAATCGTGATTCTCATTTTGGCCAGAATCATGCAGCTCTAGTAGTGAGTGTACAGCTTGTATAACAGTGAAAATTTGCCGTCCCCTCAAAATAACTCAACACACAGCCATTAATGTCTAAACCACTGGCAACAAAAAGTGAGCACACCCTTAAGTGAAAATTTCAAAATTGGGCCCAATTAGCCATTTTCCCTCCCTGGTGTCATGTGACTCGTTAGTGTTACAAGGTCTCAGGTGTGAATGGGGAGCGGGTATGTTAAATTTGGTGTTATCGCTCTCACTCTCTCTGTCAGTGCTCAGACCATACGCCGCACACTGCATCAAATTGGTCTGCATGTTTGTCGTCCCAGAAGGAAGCTTCTTCTAAAAGTGATGCACAAGAAAGACTGCACAGTTTGCTGAAGACAAGCAGACTAAGGACATGGATTACTGGAACCATGTTCTGTGGTCTGATGAGACCAAGATAAACGTATTTGGTGTCAGATGGTGACAAGCGTGTGTGGGGGCAACCAGGTGAGGAGGACAAAGACAAGTGTGTCTTGTCTACAGTCAGGCATGGTGGTGGGAGTGTCATGGTCTGGGGCTGCATGAGTGCTGCCGGCACTGGGGGGCTACAGATCATTGAGGGAACCATGAATGCCAACATGTACTGTGACATACTGAAGCAGAGCATGATCCCCTCCCTTCAGAGACTGGACCGCAGGGCAGTATTCCAACATGATAACCACCCCAAACACACCTCCAAGATGACCACTGCCTTGCTAAAGAAGCTGAGGGTAAAGGAGATGGACTGGCCAAGCATGTCTCCAGACCTAAACCCTATTGATCATCTGTGGGGCATCCTCAAATGGAAGGTGGAGGAGCGCAAGGTCTCCAACATCCACCAGCTCCGTGATGTCATCATGGGGGAGGGGAAGAGGACTCCAGTGACAACCTGTGAAGCTCTGGTGACCTCCATGCCCAAGAGGGTTAAGGAAGTGCTTGAAAATAATGGTGGCCACACAAAATATTGACACTTTGGGCCCAATTTGGACATTTTCACTTAGGGGTGTACTGACTTTTGTTGCCAGCGGTTTAGACATTAATGGCTGTGTGTTGAGTTATTTTGAGGGGACGGCAAATTTTCACTGTTATACAAGCTGTACACTCACTACTAGAGCTGCACGATTCTGGCCAAAATGAGAATCACGATTTCTTTGCTTAGAATAAAAAGATCACGATTCTCGCAACGTAAAATCTTTCATATCATACAAAAAAAATAAAAAAATTGGGCTAACTTTACAGCTTTTTTTTTTTTTTCATTGATTAAAGTAATTTTTTCCCCCAAAAATTTTTTTGAAAGACTGCTGCGCAAATACAGTGTGACATAAAATATTGCAACAACCACCATTTTATTCTCTAGGGCATCTACTAAATATATATATATATATATATATATATATATATACACTACTTTACATTGTAGACAAGTGTCATTTCTTCAGTGTTGTCACATGAAAAGATAGAAGAAAATATTTACAAAAATGTGAGGGGTGTACTTACTTTTGTGAGATACTGTATATTGCAACAAGGTGGCTCTGCTGTGCCAGATTACGTACAGTACCTAGTACGTGATCTGACATTTCTGGGCAGGGGAAATGCACACTGCCGGCAGCCCGTTCCCTCTGTGATTATACCGAGCAGGAGTTGATTGGCAGATACCGTGAACTCAAATGTCCAATCGTGAGGCAATATAAACAAGGCAGATCCCCGTTCTGACAGGAGAAAGGCATAGATCCTGTGTTCCTGCAAAGCAGGGACAAGGATCCATGTCTTCCCAGTAATAATAATAATAATACATTTTATTTATAACGCACTTTCCATCAAAAGATCTCAAAGTGCTACATGGTTACAATCAAAACATACAGCTAACATAATTCAAAAAATGTACTTATTTCTTTAATCCTTTTTTAAAATGATCTGTAGTAAAAGCACCACCCACACTACACTAAAACACTGGCTAGGCACACATTTAACCCTTTGAGTGCCTCTGTCCTTCACTGCCAGTGTCATTAGTACAGTGACAGTGCATATTTTTAGCACTGATCACTGTATTAATGGTCTTCAAAAAGTGTCAATAGTGTCATCTAATGTCCGACTGTCCGCCGCGATATTGCAGTCCCGCTATAAGTCGCTAATCGCTGCCATTACTTGTAAAAAAATTAAAAATTAAAATAAATAAATTAAAATATCCTGTTGTTTGTAGACGTAATAACTTTTGCACAAACCAATCAATATACACTTACTGGGATTTTTTTTTTTTTTACCAAAATATGTAGCAGAATACATATTGGCCTAAATTGTTGAAAAGGATTTGATTTTTTTTTTTTTTATTTATTGGATATATTTTATAGCAGAAAGTAAAACATATATATTTATTTTTGTTTATAGAGCAAAAAATAAAAAACTTCAGGAGGTGATCAAATGGCACCAAAAGAAAGCTTTATTTGTGAGGGGAAAAAAAAAGACATCAATTTTATTTGGGTACAGCGTCGCACGACCGCGCAATTGTCAGTTAAATTAACACAGTGCCGTATCGCAAAAAGTGGTTAAGCCTTGCCTACCGTGCAAGAAAAAGAAAAGCAAAAAAATCCGGCACTATCTAAAGAAGTGCCTGGAAGATAAAAAAAAAAAAAACAACGACATCCTCCATTTGGGACATTGTTACAGTTTGAGGATTCTGAAAATTGGCTACAAAAGCACTTCCTCTTGTAGAAAAATAGTATCATTAAATCTGTTGCCTATTTCACCGTTGAAGACATTTCTCGCCGTTGATAAAATAGCGCTTCAGTAATGTCTGTATGTGGTGCCACGCTGTACGGAGTGCATAGAACCATGTCCATTAGTCCCTCTCCCAGAGGGGTTCATGGAGACCTCATCAGAGCCACACGGGTTCTTTAGGGCCAATTTAGATGAAAGCTGAAGCAATGTGTTCAGACAGCGGGGTAGAAAAATTAAGTATTTGGGCCAGAGACATACCTAGAATCTTCAGGGCCCCGGTGCAAGAAACCATGAAGGGTCCCCACCAGGGGCATTGCTAGGTCTACAAAAGATCTCGGGCTAGAGCCCATAGCAGCAGACGGGCATACGGGCATACACTTGTATATAATATAAATGTGTCTGTGTATATATATATTATTACACCTAACATCAGGATCCTCAGATAGCCTCCCTACTTACATTAGGATCCCCAGAGAGTCCCCCCACTTACATAAGGGTCCCCAGAGAGCCCCCCCCATACATCAGGGTCACCAAGAGAGCCCCTCCTTACATTAGGGTCCCCAGAGAGCCTGTTTTGCAACAGGGTCCCCAGAGAGGTCCCCTCTTACATCAGGGTCCCCAGAGAGCCTCCCCTTACATCAGGGTCCCCAGAGAGGCCCTCTCTTACATCAGGGTCCCCGGAGAGCCTCCCCCTACATCAGGGTCCCCAGAGAGCCTCCCCTTACATCAGGGTCCCCAGAGAGGCCCTCTCTTACATCAGGGTCCCCGGAGAGCCTCCCCTTACATCAGGGTCCCCAGAGAGCCTCCCCTTACATCAGGGTCCCCAGAGAGCCTCCCCTTACATCAGGGTCCCCAGAGAGGCCCTCTCTTACATCAGGGTCCCCGGAGAGCCTCCCCTTACATCAGGGTCCCCAGAGAGCCTCCCCTTACATCAGGGCCCCCAGAGAGCCCCCCTTTACATCAGGGTCCCCAGAGAGCCTCCCCTTACATAAGGGCCCCCAGAGAGCCCCCCCCATACATCAGGGTCCCCAGAGAGCCCCCCTTTACATCAGGGTCCCCAGAGAGCTTCCCCTTACATAAGGGTCCCCAGAGAGCCCCCCCCCCATACATCAGGGTCACCAAGAGAGCCCCTCCTTACATTAGGGTCCCCAGAGAGCCTGTTTTGCAACAGGGTCCCCAGAGAGGTCCCCTCTTACATCAGGGTCCCCAGAGAGCCTCCCCTTACATCAGGGTCCCCAGAGAGGCCATCTCTTATATCAGGGTCCCTGGAGAGCCTCCCCTTACATCAGGGTCCCCAGAGAGGCCCACTCTTACATCAGGGTCCCTGGAGAGCCTCCCCTTACATCAGGGTCCCCAGAGAGGCCCACTCTTACATCAGGGTCCCCAAAGAGCCTCCCCTTACATCAGGGTCCCCAGAGAGGCCCACTCTTACATCAGGGTCCCCAAAGAGCCTCCCCTTACATCAGGGTCCCCAGAGAGCCTCCCCTTACATCAGAGTCCCCAGAGAGCCTGCCCTTACATCAGGGTCTTGAAAAAAAAAAGATTGGGGAAGAAACTGCGCTACAGTATATATTATAAGTGATCTTGTGAAAAATAGATGAAAGCTGCATTTCTATTCTGCACCAAAATTACAAACATAAGTAAAACTGAAAATTGTGAGAACTGCGCTAACCCGTGGTGAAATGATATTTGGTTAAGGAATGACCTCACCAATTGGGGTCACCCCCCCACCAACTATGATTGCTCTAAAAAGCCACAGGGTGATTAATAAAAAAAACATTGGTACACCCCAAACTTACACCATGAAGTGAAAAAATAAACACAAATCAATTGTCTAAAAATCAAAGACACTAAATAAGTTATTAACCCAAAATATAGTGCAACAATGGTGCTATAAATGTGTATAAATTAGTCCGAACCTGTAAATGAAAAGGCACATAACTGGCAACACATACTAAAGTCCTCCAAAATAAAAGTCCAACAGAAGATATGTGCACCACTTGTGACTAAAAGTGTGAAAAATTAGAATAAAAATGAAAATGAAAGTCCATCCACAATAATCGTCTAATATTTTGAGCCGTGTGGAATCCACCACCACCTATGTCAAAATTGGCTCCTTACCGGATCGTTCAAACCCCAGAGGGTCAGAATTGGCTTGTAAAGATTATGGCAGCTTCTCCAACCATCACATTCCTCCACTGTTACGAATGATCTCCAGTGTCTGCACCAACTGTAACTGGCCTCCAAATAGCTCTCCCATTAACAAGGACTCATGGGTGGACGTCCATGTATAAAAAACAAAATGGCTCCAAATAGTGTAAAAATCCCAATTTAATATAAATAAAAATAGGAATGCACACTTACAAGCATGAAGAAAAAGCAGGCCTTAAGTGGGAAGTCACAACCCGACCTTATAAAATACTCTATAAAGTGACGTGAAGTCCAATGTGTCCCCCAGTGCCTTACACTTTCACCAAAACAATCGTGAATTCTCAAGAAAAGCCTCGGGACACAGCATGGGACTAAAACTTCAAGGGAATTTAAACTGGGATAGCTGGCAAGTATTAGGCAGCTGCTTTGGACCCAGTGGCGTACCTAGAACCTTCAGGGCCCCGATGCAAGAAACCATGAAGGGCCCCCCTGAACCCCAGCCAGGGCCCTTCCTTCCGAGTCCGGCGGTGGAACTCCAGGGCGTGGTCACAGGTAGGACCTTTGTGAGCCCTGTAGTTCCACCACTGGCATCAGTAGTTTTTTTTTATTCTTTTATTTTTTATTTTTAGGTGTCCCATTGGGGGACTGTCCCTAGGCAGGATGGGGTCCCCGTCCCCAGAAGAGATGAGGTCCTTTTCTCCAGGGCAGGTGAAGTTACTGCCCCCAGGTGAGAAGGGGTCCCTATCCACAGGGGAGGTGGGGGTCCCTGTCCCCACGTGATAAGGGGTCCCTGTCCCCAGGGGAGGTGGGGGTCCCTGTCCCCACGTGAGAAGGGGTCCTTGTCCCCAGGGGGAGATGGAGGGGGTATGTAATGGTGTGTGGGGGATGGGGTCCACTCACTCACCATGACCAAGCTGTAGGCCGTGCACTAATCCATGTTGTCCTGGGCTCCATCCAGTGTGCTGGACGGGCGATCAGCATATCTCCCAGAAAGACCTTTCATCATCTGTGTATGACGGGGGAGGGGGGGGGGCTGGCAGACAAGCCTGCAGTGTCCTCCGGGGGGCTCTCATAGGGCTGCACTGCATCTGTGTGCTTAAAGTTTGTTTACCCGGGAGAAGTATGCAGTGCAGTGTGGGCCGGACTCAGGGGGGGGCGGGACTCTGGCTGGGGAGAACAGATATCGGACTGAGCGGCAATGCATGGAGCAGGAGGGGGCTACTCTGAGGAGCCGGCCGAGGACACAGGTCATGCGGGGAATGCACAACTAAAGAGCAGCCAGTGCGATAGTCGAGCATGGAGCTCTGCTAGTCACCTTCCACCTCCAGCCACCCGTGTGCATGGTGCACCGGTACCCCTAGCTCCCTATGCTGCTGGCGGCCATATGTACAGGGGGCTGCATGGGCCCCCTGCATCACAGGGCCCGGTTGCGGTCGCGACTGCTGCACCCCCTATAGTTACGCCCCATGTTTGGTCCCCAGAACAATGATGGGGCCCAAGTCAGCTGGCCCTTTTGCCCTTCCTTAAAGATGTCCCCGCCTCCACTATCTGTCAAGACACACACTGTCACCTTATATACAGATTACTGATCCAGCACTGCTTCCCCCTTCACTCCAAAAGCTTTGAACTTGGACCCAACTGTAAATTGCCCACCCGCCAAGCCGAACCTCTGCTTGCAATAGGAAGTGGAAAAATGTAGTATCAGTATTAGTACCACTGCTAAATGTGACAGCTACACGCTCGGGCTGATTGCTAGGGATCTATCATCCACCAGCTTCCTAACAACCAGTACTGCATCCGTGACTGGCCCATTTAGCTGTCAGCCGGGGATTCCCAAATAACAGTTGAATGTAAATAAAGGGCCAAGGATGGTGGCTGGCATTGACCCCAGAACTATGCAGTCAACATCAAATAGGAACTCAATCAGCCACAGATCAAGGAACCCCTGGCAACCTCTGGAGGAACCCTAGGGCTTTACAGAACCCTGATCGAGAAGAGCTGCTCCTACTAATATGGTGTGTTTTATTTGTGGCCCATTGGGGAGATTTCCCTTCACTTTCTGTCCCATAGCCAAAGCAGGAAGTGAGAAGAAATCCCTAGACAAGTGCAGAGTGAAATATTTTGTTTCGGAATTTCGTTTTCGTCTGAAAAATACATTTATTTATTTACTCCCGAAATTCATTTTTATTTATTTCGTTTTACGTTCAAAAATTGCAATTCGCCCGAAAATCCACATGAATTACGGTCGAATCTGTCTTTGAAGGCTTATGGTGTCTGTCGAATGTATAAAGAAGATTCGACGAAGCTGCTAAACTCTACATAGCCTATAGGTGGAGCATTTGACTCCGGAAATGTACGATTGCAGCGTCGTACAGTTTCGATGCTCCGTCGAATATTATTATAAACGTGTGTGTTTTTCGTTGCTTTGTCGAATCTCCATCGTTCATGTTGAATGAATGGTCTAAGTCTCACAGTGTCAGGTGTCATATTTTCTCTCTGTCGAATCTTTTCTCTATATAATCTTGGACTAATAGAGGTAAGGTTAGGCACATTCGACCACAGGTTCTATAGACACAGATTGTTATTGTCAGAGTCACATTGAATCTCCTATTCTATATCGAACTGTTGTAACAACGAAAACTAAAATAAAGCATTTATTTATGTTGGATCTTTCGTTTTTCGGATTCTGCACTTTCGTTATCATTTGTCAAAACGAAAGCGAAAATACCTGAAATGCACATGTCTAGAAATCCCTCCAAAATAACAGACTCCCTTGATTGCCACTAAAAATGTATGTCCCCATAGGAAGACTTCTCCTCTATTCCTGTTCTGGTAACAACCCAAAATGTGGAATTTCACTTCCACTCTTGGTGATAATGGTAAATAGGACAAGAAGAGGTTAAGAATTTCCCTGGTGGCACAGACAGCAATAACATCCTATCAGGCATTCTAATTCCTTTTCACTCCATCCGAAACTGAAAACAAAATTCCCTTTAGTTATATGAGGTCTGTACTCAAAGTAATGCATAAGTAGGAGTAACTTTTTTGGTAACTAAGGTTATTAAAATTCCACGTTGCTAGAGTAATGCCGCGTACACACGACCAGACTTTTCGATGGACTAGGTCCACCGGACTTTCGGTCGGAGGTCCAATGGACTTTCTGAATGAAACGGACTTGGCCACACACGACCGGACTAAGTCCGTTCGAAAAGTCCGTTCGTTTTGAACGTGATGACGTAAACGGGACTAAACAAGGAAGTTTAATAGCCAGTAGCCAATAGCTGCCCGTCGTATTTGGTCCGTCGGACCAGCACACAGACAAACGGTTTTCCCGATTTTTAGTCCGTCCGATAGATTTGAAACATGTTTTAATTTCTAGGTCCGTCTGACTTTTGGGGAAAAAAAGTCAGCTGGAGCCCACCAGGGCCGTCTTTAAGGCAGGGCAAAAGGGGCAGATGCCCTGGGCCCTGTCATTGTTGTGGGGCCCAAAGCAGCTGCCTCATACTTGCCAACTATCCCAGTTTATATTCCCTTGTTCCTTGAAGATTTAGTCCTGTGCTGTGTCTTGATATCTCAGTGTGAAGTGTTGGTACTAATGCCGCCCAGCTCTGCCATATTGTTGTGTACACCTGACTCACCTGCAGACCCTGTGTTTACATGTAAATAACCAGCATTCATATGTAAATAGCAGCAGCATTACTAAGTAAATAGCTGTGGCCGGAGGCATTGATATAGATATATATATATATATATATATATATATATATATATATATATATATATATATATACAGTGCCTTGCGAAAGTATTCGCCCCCCTTGAACTTTTCAACCTTTTGCCACATTTCAGGCTTCAAACATAAAGATATAAAATTTTAATTTTTTGTGAAGAATCACCAACAAGAGGGACACAATTGTGAAGTGGAGCGAAATCTATTGGATATTTTAAACTTTTTTAGCAAATAAAAAGCTGAAAAGTGGTGCGTGCAAAATTATTCGGCCCCTTTACTTTCAGTGCAGCAAACTCACTCCAGAAGTTCAGCGAGGATCTCTGAATGATCCAATGTTGTCCTAAATGACTGATGGTGATAAATAGAATCCACCTGTGTGTAATCAAGTCTCTGTATAAATGCACCTGCTCTGTGATAGTCTCAGGGTTCTGTTGAAAGCGCAGAGAGCATCATGAAGACCAAGGAACACACCAGGCAGGTTCCGTAATACTGTTGTGGAGAAGTTTAAAGCCGGATTTGGATACAAAAAGATTTCCCAAGCTTTAAACATCCCAAGGAGCACTGTGCAAGCGATCATTTTGAAATGGAAGGAGTATCAGACCACTGCAAATCTACCAAGACCTGGCCGTCCCTCTAAACTTTCAGCTCAGACAAGGAGAAGACTGATCAGAGATGCAGCCAAGAGGCCCATGATCACTCTGGATGAACTGCAGAGAACTACAGCTGAGGTGGGAGAGTCTGTCCATAGGACAACAATCAGTCGTACACGGCACAAATCTGCCCTTTATGGAAGAGTGGCAAGAAGAAAGCCATTTCTCAAAGATATCCATAAAGTTTGCCACAAGCCACCTGGGAGACACACCAAACATGTGGAAGAAGGTGCTCTGGTCAGATGAAACCAAAATCCAACTTTTTGCCCACAATGCAAAACGATATGTTTGGCGTAAAAGCAACACAGCTCATCACCCTCACCACACCATCCCCACTGTCACACATGGTGGTGGCAGCATCATGGTTTGGGCCTGCTTTTCTTCAGCAGGGACAGGGAAGATGGTTAAAATTGAGGGGAAGAGATGGATGCAGCCAAATACAGGACCATTCTGGATGAAAACCTGTTGGAGTCTGCAAAAGACCTGAAACTGGGACAGAGATTTATCTTCCAACAAGACAATGATCCCAAACATACAGCAAAATCTACAAAGGAATGGTTCACAAATAAACGTATCCAGGTGTTAGAATGGCCAAGTCAAAGTCCAGACCTGAATCCAATCGAGAATCTGTGGAAAGAGCTGAAAACTGCTGTTCACAAACGCTCTCCATCCAACCTCACTGAGCTCCAGCTGTTTTGCAAGGAAGAATGGGCAAGAATTTCAGTCTCTCGATGTGCAAAACTGATAGAGACACCCCAAGTGACTTGCAGCTGTAATCGCAGCAAAAGGTGACTCTACAAAGTATTAACGCAAGGGGGCCCAATCATTTTGCACGCCCCACTTTTCATTTTTTTATTAGTTAAAAAAGTTTCAAATATGCAATAGATTTCGTTCCACTTCACAATTGTGTCCCACTTGTTGGTGATTCTTCACAAAAAATAAAAATTTTATATCTTTATGTTTGAAGCCTGAAATGTGGCAGAAGGTTGAAAAGTTCAAGGGGGCCGAATACTTTCACAAGGCACTGTATATAAAGGCAGCTTTCTTATGTATATCATGTTCCCCTGCAGTGAGGAGATGATGTGCTGTAACCTCTAGCAACTAATCAGTGCATTTAATGTGTGCTGTAACCTCTTGCAACCAGTCAGCAAGCAGTAATGATATGCTGTAACTGCTGGCAACCAATCACAATTTCAGCCTGATCTGATACAGTAAACTGATTTTAAGTCTAGCTGCTATTTATTGTATGTCTCAGAGCAGATGGAGAGTGAAATTGCATGGGGGTGGGGGGCCCAAAAAATTGTTTTGCCCAGGGTCCAATCAATATTAAAGACGGCCCTGGAGCCCACACACGATCGAATTGTCCGAAGGATTCCGGTCCGCCGAACCAAATCTGCCGGAAAGTCAGATCGTGTGTACGCGGGCATTACTCTTCCTCTATTGTAAAAGGAAAATGGTCATGGGACTTTGAATGAGGGTGGTCACAAGGTAAGGTAAACGATTTATTGTGGTTACCAAAAATGCAAAAATGCATTACAAAAAAAACAATAATCATGTAGCCATCTGCAATAAAATAGTCATTTTATTGTTCTTGTAATGTTTTTTTTTTTACATTTTTGGTACCCACAATAAATCATTTACCTTACCTTGTGACCACCCTCATTTAAAGTCCCATGACCAGTCTCTTCTTCCTATGTGTATATTTAGGGATAGAGGTGGGTCACGGTGTATGCCCCAGATCATTCATGTTTTGCTGTTCCCCTATTGTAACTCTTCTTCTGCTTTTTTCATTGCAGGTAAATAATGTTTTCCAAGCAGAAGCAATGTGCTGTCATTGAGTTCTTGATGAAGAAGGGGTGCCGGCTGCCCGACATCCACAGAAGGCCACAGGAGATCACACCATTGACAAGAGTCTCCAATGAGAAGACAGGGCTCTTGTCAATTATGTCATCTCCTGTGGCCTTCTGTGGATGTCGGGCAGCCGGCACCCCTTCTTCATCAAGAACTCAATGACAGCACATTGCTTCTGCTTGGAATCCATTATTTACCTGCAATGAAAAAGAATAAGGAGAGTTTCTGTAGAGTAGGGGTCTCCCAACTTTCTAAACAAAGGGCCAGTTTCCTGTCCTCCAGACTTTAGGGGGGCTAGACTGTGGCCATCGGGAGTAAAAACTGCCCCAGTAGTGCCCCATCATTGGTATCAGTGGACGGAATAGTGCCCCATCATTGGTGTCAGTCGGAGGAAAAGTATCCCATCATTGGTGTCAGTGGGGGGAATAGCGCCCCATCATTGGTGTCAGTGGGAGGAATAGTGCCCCATCATTGGTGTCAGTGGGAGGAAAAGTGCCCCATCCTTGGTGTCAGTGGGAGGAATAGTGCCCCATCATTGGTGTCAGTAGGAGGAATAGTGCCCCATCATTGGTGTCAGTGGAGGAATAGCGCCCCATCATTGGTGTCAGTGGGAGGAATAGTGCCCCATCATTGGTGTCAGTAGGAGGAATAGTGTCCCATTATTGGTGTCAGTGGAGGAATAGTGCCACATCATTGTTGTCAGTGGGAGGAATAGTGCCCCATCATTGGTGTCAGTGGGAGGAATAGTGCCCCATCATTGGTGTCAGTGGGAGGAATATAGCCCCATAATTGGTGTCAGTGGGAGGAATTGTGCCCCATTGCTGGTGTCACTGGAATGAATAATGCCCCATTATTGGGGTCACTGAAAGGAATAATGCCCCATCATTGGTGTCAGTGGGAGAAATAGTGCCATATCATTGTTGTCAGTGGGAGGAATAGTGCCCCATCATTGGTGTCAGTATCAGGAATTATGCCCCATTGTTGGTATCAGTGGGAGGAATAGTGTCTTGTATCAGTGGAAGGAAAAGTCCCCCAAGGGCCGGATAAATGCAAGCAAAGGGCCACATTTGGAGACCCCTGCTCTAGAGGAAGAGTTATTCTACCAACATGTGAAATTTGAACGGCCTATTTAATTTAATAAAAAAAAAAAAAAAAGTTCTGCCCCCTTTTGTCTCATTTTTGGGACGGTCCTCGTAGTTTAATTCTCGGCTGCTGGAATCGAGAAGTCCTGCAAATGACAAGAAATGAACTCATCACCGTTGATATGATTATTGTACAGGAAAAAAAAAAAAAAAAAAGAATGTGCCTGAACCCGACGAAGGTCCGTTCCTGTTCTCTTCCTCTCGCTCATCGTTCTTTAGAAAATGAAGGAGGTGGGGATGTGGATGTTGCCAAGATCACCTCCCCGAGGAGCGAACGTGAGCCAGACTCTCATGGCAATGTACCAGCCGGACTATAATTGGATCCACACCAAGAGTGATGTTGATGCTGCTCTGTTGGCACCCGGAATGGGAGCCATAGAAAGTGTTGATGTGTTATTATACATTGTGAGACTGGAGAGGAGGACGTTTTCCCAGGAGAGCCGCTGCAGGTTGTGAGATGTATACACATCCCGCTAACACGACGTTGGTGAGACAGGCGCTAGGTTGCATCTGATTATATAGAAACAAAATAATTCAGCGCTGGGGCTGAACAAATTCTACATAAAGCAGCTAACACACAATTTGTGGTGCCAAATAAATAACCCAAATCATTGTACAGTGTGGCCCTAAATCACTCCCAACGACATAAATATGAAAACAAATCAATATTTACAAAGTAATCAATATTTCATGATAAGCAGAGAAAAAAAAAATCAAAACATGTAACTAATGTGCTCCAAAAATGTGCAACAATTCATAAGCCGAGTTCTAGCCAATGGATAGGGTGATAATTTGCATCTAGGTCACATCCAACGCATTTCGTCTGGAGATGACTTCTTCAGGGGGATTGAAGATTATAGATACCGACAGCACTGATGAGGCGGCACTTGTAGGCTGCACTGATGGGCACTAATAGGTGGCACTGAAGGGCACTGGTAGGCAGCACTAATGGACGCCGATATGTGGCACTGATGGGCACTGATGGGCACTGATAGAAAACACTGAAGGGCACTGATAGGCAGCACTAATGGACACTTATATGTGGAACTGATAGGCAACACTGAAGGGCACTGATTAGCACTGTTGGGACTGCACTGATAATCAGGCACTGATGTTGGACAAGAAGGTCTGGCTCGCAGTCTCTGCTCTAATTTATCCCACAGGTGTTCTATCAGGTTGAGGGCAGGCCAGTCAAGTTCCTCCACCCCAAACTCGCTCATCCATGTCTTTATGGACCTTGCTTTGTGCACTGGTCCAAATCATTTGGTGGAGGGGGGATTATGGTGTGGGGGGTTGTTTTTCAGGGGTTCGGCTTGGCCCCTTAGTTCCAGTGAAGGGAACTCTTAGCCCTTGTACACACACGGTCGGAGCGTTTTGTCGGATATTCCGACTGTGTGTGGTCTGCATCGGGCTGTTTCCATCGGAATATCCGTCGGACCAAATTTTCCAACTTGCTGGAAATATTTTCCGACAAAATGCTCCGATTGGACATACTCCGATCATGTGTAGAGAATTCCGATCGGACAAAGTGCCACGCATGCTCAGATCAAATTCCTACATCAGAGCTATTGGATACTAGCGTGAACACAGTCCCGTCATAATGAAATAACGTCATCACGTTCTGAACGATCGGATTTTCCGACAACTTTGTCCAACCGTGTGTATGCAACAGTTTCGGACGAAATCCGTCAGACAAAATCTGTCGGACAAAATCCAACGGATTTGGTTGTCAGAATGTCTGACCGTGTGTACAAGGGCTTAAAGGGGTTGTAAAGCTTTGTTTTTTATGTTCTAAATAGGTTCCTTTAAGCTAGTGCATTGTTGGTTCACTTACCTTTTCCTTTGATTTGCCTTCTGAATGTGTTTTTTCTTTGTCTGAATTTCTCACTTCCTGTTTCTCCTCAGTAAACTTCACACCATCATCCGAGTGGTGTTTAGTCAGCCAGAACAGCTTACTGAACAGCTTACTGAGGAGGAACAGGAAGTGAGAAATTCAGACAAAGAAAACAAAGAAAAAAAAAAAACATTTAGAAGGGAAATCAAAGGAAAAGGTAAGTGAACTAACAATGCACTAGCTTAAAGGAACCTATTTAGAAAATAAAAAACAAACTTTTACAACCCCTTTAAGGCGTCAGCATACCAAAACATTTTGGACAATTTCATGATCCCAACTTTGTGGGAACAGTTTGGGGACGGCCCCTTCCTGTTCCAACATGACTGCGCACCAGTGCACAAACCAAGGCCCGTAAAGACACGGATGAGCGAGTTTGGGGTGGAGGAACTTGACTGGCCTGCACAGAGTCCTGACCTCAACCCGATAGAACACCTTTGAGATTAATTAGAGCAGAGACTGTGAGCCCGGCCTTCTCGTCCAACATCGGTGCCTGACCTTACAAATGCCCTTCTGGAAGAATGGTCAAACATTCCCCATAGACACACTCCAAAACCTTGTGGACGGCCTTCCCAGAAGAGTTGAAGCTGTTATAGCTGCAAAGGGCGGAGCCAACTCAATATTGAACCCTACAGACTAAGACTGGGATGCCATTAAAGTTCATGTGTGTGTAAAGGCAGGCGTCCCAATACATTTGGTAATATAGTGTATGGATAGTGGTGGCTGGAGCAATGATGTTGGAATTCGATTTTTTGCCAATTCTAATAATATTAATAATAATAATAATGATGATGATGATGCAAATAATAATAATAATAATAATAATAATAATAATGATGATGATGATGATGATGATGATGATGATGCAAATAATAATAATAATAATAATAATAATAATAATAATAATGATAATAATGATGATGATGCAAATAATGATAATATTAATAATAATAATAATAATAATAATATTAATGATAATAATGATGATAATGATAATATTAATAATAATAATGATAATAATGATGATGATGATGATGAAAATAATAATAATAATAATAATAATAATAATAATAATAATAATAATAATGATGATGATGATGATAATGATGATGATGCAAATAATAATAATAATGATAATAATGATGATGATGCAAATAATGATAATAATAATAATATGATGATAATAATGATGATATTAATGATAATAATAATAATAATAATGATAATAATAATAATGATGATGATGATAATAATAATGATGATGATGCAAATAATGATAATATTAATAATAATAATAATAATAATAATAATAATAATAATAATAATATGATGATGATAATAATGATGATATTAATGATAATAAAATAATAATGATAATAATAATAATAATAATAATGTGATGATGATGCAAATAATGATAATAATAATAATAATAATGATGATGATGATAATGATGATGATGATAATATTAATGATGATGATGCAAATAATGATAATAATAATAATAATAATGATGATGATAATGATGATGATGATAATATTAATGATGATGATGCAAATAATGATAATAATAATAATAATAATAATAATAATAATAATAATAATAATAATAATAATAATATGATGATGATGATAATAATAATAATAATAATAATACTGATAATGATGATGCAAATAATAATAATAATAATAATAATAATAATAATAATAATGATAATGATGATAATAATAATAATAATACTACTGATAATGATGATGCAAATAATAAAAATAATAATAATGATGATGATAATAATGATATTAATAATACTAATAATGATGATGAAAATAATAATAATAATAATAATAATAATAATAATGATGATGATGATGATGATGATGATGCAAATAATGATAATGATAATAATAATGATGATAATGATGATGATAATAATAATAATAATAATAATAATAATAATAATAATAATAATAATAATAATAATAATAATAAAAAAATAATAATAATGATAAGAAGAAGAAGTAAAATAATAAGATAATAAAATTGAACCATTGAACCTTAAGAAACAAAGAATTTCGTTTTTAAAAGGGACTGGCTCTCCAATAAAAGGGACCAATAAGGAGCTATCACCAAGGCACTCAAAAGTTTCCACTTCTATAAAAGTCATAGGAAAAACGCGTCAGCAACTGGGAGTTCGTCTTTACTTGCCTGATAGATAATTAAAATCTGCAATATAGACTTTTGACATGGTTTGTCATGTATCCCAATGTTATCAAGTACACAGGCGCCGACCGTACATAATCACGTGGGAGTTCTCTGCAGCTGTCACACGCCGGATTAGACAAGCCGCTCCGACTCGCCAATATAACTGAAATTAACCCAGTAGGTTTGATGGCATTTTGATATTTCGGTGCCATTTCAGCAGCTTTCTGTACAAGGATAATTATTTTGTGTTTCCAGCTGAGTCTGTTCACTCGAGTTAATGGAAGCGAGCGAGTCACCTAGGCAAGCCACCTGTCGAGGTTCTGACTTTAATCGGGAGGTTTAAAAGACGCCGCGGCGGAATATGCAACGCCGAGGGTGGAACTGAAGCTCCGGGTAATCATCAAGAAGGCGAACACCAAGACAACGTAATTGCGTGGTCCTCTAACACCGCGCAAAAAACATGACAGCGTTATGACAACAGACTTTGCAAACAATTCCATTCTAGAGATAATGAGGGGGGTGGGGGGGGGGACCATCTATAGAATGCGGAACAGTGAACCGGCGGCTTCAGAATTATTCTTAAATAATTGGGATTTAAAGAGTACCTGTGTTGCACCTTTTTTAAAAGTTACAAAAATTGCCTTTAACCACTTGACCTCCAGAAGATTTACCCCCCTTCATGACCAGGCCATTTAAAAAAATATCTAGCAGTACGCTACTTTAATTGACAATTGCGTGGTCATGCAACGCTGTACCCAAATAAAATTCATGCCATTTTTTTTCACACATATAGAGCTTTCTTTTGGTGGTATTTGTTCAGCACTGGGTGTTTTCATTTTTTTTATGCTATTAGTGAAAAAACACAGAAAAGTTGGGGAAAAAAAAACCCCAAAAACAATACAGTGGAACCTCGGACTATCAGCATAATCCGTTCCAGGAGAAGACTTGCAATCCAAAACACTCGCATATCAAAGCGAGTTTCCCCATAGAAGTCAATGGAAATGAAGATAATTTGTTCCGCATTGACTTCTTTTGCATGCAATATTGCATGTGGCCAGAGGTGGGGGATCCCGGAGAGCCTCAGAAATAGTCGGGGAACTCGCAAACCCTCAAAAAGGCTCGGAAACACTCAGGAACTGAGTGTTTCCGAGTGTGTCCAAGTATTTCCGTGTGATTCAATTTCCGAACGGCTCTGAACCATTTTGAGTGTAACCAGCCCCCCCCCCCCACCTCTGGCCAAATGCGGTACTGCACACCCCATTAGCTTGAATTCTGCTCATTTTACGGGACAACACTCGCAAACCGAGTCAGGAATTTAAAAAAAAAAAGTTGCTCGTCTTTCAAAACGCTTGTTGACCGGGTTACTCGTTAACCAAGGTTCCACTGTATTTTTTTACTTTCTGCTATAATACATATTCAATAAAAAATGTAAAAAAATGTAACTTCTTCATAAATTTACAACAATTAATTTGATAAAACAAAAATTTTCAACAGATACTTATATCTCATTGAGTAAAAATTATGCTTCCACTCGACATGTTTCGCTGGATATTTATACAGCTTCTTCAGGAGTACATGCATCAATCTGTAAGAAAGTGTACAAAGTCCACGAAGGAATCTTGGATTCCTAAGTGAACCACGGGAATCAGCTTAGAATCTGTTTGATTTTTTTGTATTGTCCAATAACCATAGAATATGGGCAATAACACATTGTTTTGCTTAATCCCCCTCATAGAGCCACGAGGGAGCAAACAGGGAGATCAAAGCAAAACAATGTGTTATTGCCCATATTCTATAGTTATTGGACAATACAGTTAAAAATGGCCGTCCAGATTATCTCTATGTGGTGTGTCAACTATCATTGAAACCTATAAAACAATACCCGATGCAACTTACAGATTGGTGCGTGTACTCCTGAGTCCTGAAAAAGCTGCATAAATATCCAGCGAAACATGTCGAGTGGAAACATAATTTTTACTCAATGAGATATAAGTATCTGTTGAAAATGTTTGTTTTATAAAATTTATTTTAACTCTTTATAATAAATATTATTTTATATATATAATATTATTATGTGTTTATTTGCACCTTTTAAAAGTCCCCATTTTATTCAAACTGTCCATACCCAGTAGTGCCAAATCAGTAAGAGCTGTGAAAATGTGGAATACACTCTCTAGAGAGGTGGTTCTGGCCAGCTCAGTAGATTGTTTTAAGAAAGGCCTGGATTCTTTTGTAAATGTACAGAACATAACTGGGTACTAGCATTTATAGGTAAAGTTGATCCAGGGAAAATCCAATTGACTCTTGGGGGATCAGGAAGGAACTTTTTCCCCTGCTGTAGCAAACTGTTCGTAGTGACATTAGATTGACATTGGTTGCCAGAGGTATCATTATCATTCACTGACTGGCTACTCTAGGTTGCAGCACACATTATGGCTCACTGATTATTTGGTAGAGGTTACATCACATGACTTCTGCTTGTTGATTGATTGCTGGAGATTACTGTACATTAATACTGCTCACTGATTGGTTGCTAGAGGTTACTGGACATCCTTACCATTTACTAATTGGTTGCTAGAGGTAACTGGACATCCTTACCACTCACTAATTGGTTAGTAGAGGTTACTGGACATCTTTACCATTTACTAGTTGGTTGCAAGAGGTTACTGGACATCCTTACCACTCACTAATTGGTTGCTAGAGGTTACTGTGAGTCTGCGGCTATTTACATATTAACGCCACTGCTATTTACATTAGTGACATTAAATTGACAAGGGCATAGCAAGGTCAGATTATGAATGGATGGGGTGTCTCAGCCTATTTATTTGGGTGGAGTCAGGTGATCGGGGGTTCTGTGCCACCTGGACGGCTGTCTGGGTGGACATGTGTTATGTCGTCCCAGGTTGCTAGGCCAGAAGCCTGAGGCCTATCCCGGGGACACCTGGCTGCTAGGCTGCCTGAGGCCTATCCAGGAGCAGAAGAAGAAGAGTAGGGTTGGGACTTTAGGATTGGAGTCCAACCGAGTTGTGAAGGTTCACCCGGACAGGGAGCCAGTTGTGGTCGGAGGTAAAGGGGAGACAGTTGGCACTAAGGGACCATCCACCTTATTACCAGAGACTATTGTGAGTAAGCCTGAAGAAGTACCAGAGCCGTCTACTCACGAGCCGGGGCCGGTGAGGAATCTGGAAAGCTTCAGCAAGTGCCAAGCCAGAGACCCAATGTGTTAGTGAGGGTGTTTCTTGAGGAGTAAACACCGGGTTAGCTGTGAAAGAGCTCAGGGAATCCAGCGGGTGGCTGGGATCTGGTTCTAGTGAGACACTGGAAGCTCAGTGATTGAAGACCTACTGTGGAGAACTGTGAGATAAGAGAACTGTATTCTTTTGCCACGTTCCATGTGTGAAGATCTTTGGAAACTGTTAAAAGCTTAGTTGCTATAGGAGACAGCGGTCCTGCCAAAACAGAATTTGCATCTAGCTGGAGGCTTTGAGCTGTATAGCTGTCTGCCTATTGTGTCTCGGAGTCTGCTAATTGTCATTGCATCTACCTAATGGTGTTCTGGCCCTAACCCTCTCCCCCAGGGAGCCTGCAATCACTATATCTGGTCTGCCCAGGAGTCTGCAGTCACTATATCTGGTCTCCCCAGGAGTCTGCAGTCACTATATCTGGTCTCCCCAGGAGTCTGCATTCACTATATCTGGTCTCCCCAGGAGCCTGCATTCAATATACCTGGTCTCCTCTGGAGCCTGTATTCACTATATCTGGTCTCCCCAGGAGCCTGCATTCACTATATCTGGTCTCCTCAGGAGCCTGAAGTCACTATATCTGGTCTCCCCAGGAACCTGTGTTCACTATATATGGTCTCCCCAGGAGTCTGCAGTCACTATATCTGGTCTCCCCAGGAGTCTGCAGTCACTATATCTGGCCTTCCCAGGAGTCTGCAGTCACTATATCTGCTCTCCCCTGGAGCCTGCATTCACTATATCTGGTCTCCCCAGGACCCTGAATTCACTATATCTGGTCTCCCCAGGAGCCTGCAGTCACTATATCTGGTCTCCCCAGAAGCCTGCATTCACTATATATGGTCTCCCCAGGAGCCTGTATTCACTATATCTGGTCTCCCCAGGAGCCTGTATTCACTATATCTGGTCTCCCCAGGAGCCTGCATTCACTATATCTGGTATCCCCAGGAGCCTGCAGTCACTATATCTGGTCTCCCCAGGAGCCTGCAGTCACTATATCTGGTCTCCCCAGGAGCCTGCAGTCACTATATCTGGTCTCTCTAGGACTCTGCATTCACTATATCTGGTCTCCCCAGGAGCCTGCATTCACTATATCTGGTCTCTCTAGGACTCTGCATTCACTATATCTGTTTTACTGCATATACAGACTGATTTTACTGTTGTGGGTTTAGTAACACTTTAAAGAACCTGGGATTTGGGGGGGGGTCATGCCTACTTTATGGATTTTGGATAAAATAGTCCAGAAAAGCAGAGATAGGAGCTCTTATTCGTCTATTTTCTTACTGTATTTTCTTACTGTACTGACAATAAAAACCGTGTCGCCAAAAGAAAACCAATCAAGTTCTCCTTTTAATTCTCAAGAAAAATAAAAGAGGAACATTCTCATTGGTCGTCATGCCCAACACAAGCCTATTTTTGATTCTATTTTTTGGCAAATAAGGACAACAGAGACTCAACAACAGAAGATGTAATAATTATCTTGTGGAAAAATACATTTTCATTTTTTTTATTTTTTCCATCTGAAGACACATTCTATTCATCATGAAAATGACTTACAAGTCACATAATCATTTTGAACAGACGAGTCTCCTTTGCTCCGCGGCCCGACCATCGGTTACGGCTTTTTTTTTTTTTTTTCCCAACCTTATTAAGCGTTCTCCCATGTAGGAGCGATCGCGGATCTGTCTTGTCCTGCTGGATAAATTACACCAGAAGTGGTTGTGTCATCAAAATTCCATTTGTTTTAAGCCGGTGTCCTTGACATTACTATTTGCATATTAATAAAAAGCGCCAGCCGACCGCGGTCCCACCGAGACACTCATTACTAAAAGTAAACGCTGACGCCAAGCTACGCCAATCTTGGAAGACGGAGAGAGGGCAGCGCGCGTGAAATAAAGGACCATCAGCGTCTTTCATCGATTCTCCCGGGGTCTCCCCGTACCCAGTCTGAATTGTCAAGTCCAATGTTGAGCTTTCTCGCTTTTTTTTTTTTTGCTTTTTTTTATGGCAGATAAAATGTTCCCAGAAAGCTGCAGATTGTGGAAGACGAAAAGTAGAACTGTCGCCAGGCTATGGGCATTTCAACAGTTACAAATTTATAACAAACAGTGAGTAAACTTTAAAGCTGAACCTCAGACAAACGTTTTTATACACAGATGAAATACATACACTGTCTAGTCAAAAGTATTGGGACGCCTGCCTTTACACACATGAAATTTAATGACATCCCAGTCTTATTCCATAGGGTTCAATATTGAGTTGGCTCCGCCCTTTGTGGCTATAACAGCTTCAACTCTTCTGGGAAGGCCGTCCACAAGGTTCAGGAGATGTGTCTATGGGAATGTTTGACCATTCTTCCAGATAATTTTATTATTATTTATTACTTTTACTTCTTCTTCTTCTTATAATAATAATAATGATGATGAATGATAATGAAAATAATAATAATAATAATTGTAAAAATACTACTACTACTACTACTAATAATAATAATAATTAGTAGTAATAGTAGTAGTATTTTTACAATTATTATTATTATTATTTTCATTATCATTCATCATTATTATTATTATTATTATTATTATTATTATTATTATTATTATTATTATCATTATTATTGTTGTTATCATTATTATTATTATTAATAATAATATTATTAGAATTGGCAAAAAATTTAATTCCAACATCAGTGCTCCAGCCACCACTATACATACACTATATTACCAAAAGTATTGGGACACCTGCCTTTACACACGCACATGAACTTTAATGGCATCCCAGTCTTAGTCCGTAGGGTTCACTATTGAGTTGGCCCCGCCCTTTGCAGCTATAACAGCTTCACCTCTTCTGGGAAGGCCGTCCACAAGGTTTAGGAGGGTGTCTATGGGAATGTTTGACCATTCTTCCAGATAATTTTATTATTATTTATTACTTTTACTTCTTCTTCTTATAATAATAATAATAATGATGATGAATGATAATGAAAATAATAATAATAATAATTGTAAAAATAATACTACTATTACTACTATTACTACTACTAATAATAATAATAATAATAATAATTAGTAGTAGTAGTAGTATTTTTACAATTATTATTATTATTATTATTTTCATTATCATTCATCATTATTATTATTATTAATAATATTATCATCATTATTATAATTATAATTATTATTATTATTATCATTATTATCATTATTATTATTAATAATATTATTAGAATTGGCAAAAAAAATTATTCCAACATCAGTGCCACCACTATACATACACTATATTACCAAAAGTATTGGGACGCCTGCCTTTACACACACATGAACTTTAATGGCATCCCCAGTCTTAGTCTGTAGGGTTCAATATTGAGTTGGCTCCGCCCTTTGCAGCTATAACAGCTTCAACTCTTCTGGGAAGGCCGTCCACAAGGTTTAGGAGTGTGTCTATGGGAATGTTTGACCATTCTTCCAGATAATTTTATTATCTGATTCTTTTTCTACTTCTTCATAATAATGATAATAATAATATTATTATTATTATTATCATCATCATCATTATTATTATTATCATCATCATTATTACTGTATTATTATCATTATTATTATTATTATTTTTATTAGCATCCTTATCATTATTATCATTCTTATTATCATTATTATTAATATTAATATTATTAGAATTGGCAAAAAATCTAATTCCAACATCAGTGCTCCAGCCACCACTATACATACACTATATTACCAAAAGTATTGGGACGCCTGCCTTTACACGCACATGAACTTTAATGACATCCCAGTCTTAGTCCGTAGGGTTCAATACTGAATTGGCCCACCCTTTGCAGCTATAACAGCTTCAACTCTTCTGGGAAGGCCGTCCGCAAGGTTTAGTAGGGTGTCTATGGGGATGTTTGACCATTCTTCCACAAGAGCGTTTTGTGGGATCAGGCACTGATGTGGGATGAGAAGGCCTGGTTCACAGTCTCCGCTCTAATTCATCCCAAAAGTGTTCTGTCAGGTTGAGGTAAGGACTCTGTGCCGACCAGTCAAGTTCCTCCATCCCAAACTCGCTCATCCATGTCTTTATGGACAGCTTCAGTACAACCAGCCTTTTGGAAGGTTCCCTACCGGCAGAACACAATAACCCTGTAGGAGGGATTTCCCATTAACACTGGCTGTGTTGATGGGGTAATCAAGCAATTTTCTTTCCTTACACCTGTTCTCTGCTTAAAAGAGAACCATCTGGGTTTTTGTAGAATCATACTTCCCTAGCTGGATGCTGCATCTGTCCCCCTCCAGTTGTAACACTGAGAACCGAACGATCAAACACTGCCGATCGCTCAGTTCTCAGAACTCCGTGAGCAGAGAGCTGGTGACTGTCACTGCTCACTGGAGAGCTGAGCTGTGAAGGGGGCGAGAGTGACCTGCTGAGTCATGTGCCGGTCCAGGCATGTGGGTGGATGCCGACCAAATAGTCACGATCTTAACCAAGCCTGGACCTGCTCTATGACGTCAGCTGACAACGGGCTTCAGCTTGCTGTCAGCTGAAAATGAGTCACAGGAGTGCAGAAAGGACAGCACTCACTCCTGTGATCTACAGGAGAAGTACAGGCAAATAAGCTTTGGCTGTACTTCTCTTTTAAAGTGAAGCTCTACCCAAAGGGGGAATCTCCCCTTGCCTGCCTCCTCCCCCTTCCGCTGCCACATTTGGAACCTTTCTGGGTGGGAGCGGGTACCTGGTTTTGACGGGTACCTGCTCCCACTTCCGGCTCCATTTGCTGTGGCAAACCCCTCCTTCCCATGCAGCCTTCTGGGACCTGCGGGCCATTCACAAAGTGCAGCACGCTTTGCGCATGTGCAGTCAAGATGGCGGCACCAGCACCTAAAGGCCGACTGAAGAATCGGCTCAGGTGAGGACACCGCTGGATGCCTGGATAGGTAAGTGCCCTCATATTAAAAGTAATTTACACTTCTTTTTTTTTGGGGGGGGGGGGTAATGCAGCTTTGTCAAACTGCAATAGCCCTGTCTAGCAATGGAGGTCACCAATTCTTTTTTCTACTGCAGTTTTACTTTCACTTACAGGCCCCACCCCCACCTTGTAACCAGCCAGTCTAACGAGAAGCAATGCATTAATAAGCTAATATCTCCGTCCTATCAGGCACACACCAGCTTGGCTCCATCTGCTGCTTCTCCTTCCCCCTCTCTGAGCACTTCTTTGCCGTGGACTGCAAGAGGTTGGTACCAATTTGAATTTAGGTACTGGCTAAAGAAAAAAAAAATTATAATAATAACCAATTCCTTCATCCATACATTTGAGGTGGAAAGAAAATCCCCTCCTACCTATGGGATATTGTATTCCGACAGCGGGGACTCGCTGCTGTCTAAATACACTGATCAATGGCTGCAGCTCAAAGGGCTGCAGCTCAAAGCACCGGGCCGGTCCTGAGGAGCTGCGGGCAGGAGTTTTTAGGCGAGACCGTAACTTCGGCCTAGTCTAGGGTTGCCACCTTTTCTTCAAGTCAAACCCGAACACTTTAGCGGCGCACAGCAATGTTTTTTATACTATAAACTATACATATATTTCGCTATTAAATAACATTTTTAATCATACGAAGTTAATAACAAGAGTCCCCCTTTACATCAGAGTCCACAGAGTTCCCCTTTTACATCTGAACTTGCAGAGTTCCCTTTCACTGTAAGGGGGGAATCTGCAGACTCTGGTTTAAGGAGGAACTATGGGGACTCTGACATAAGGAATGCTCTGGGAATCCTGATTTAAGGGGGAACACTGAGAACTCTGGTGTATGGAGAAGACTGATGTAAGGGGGAACACTGTGGCTTCTGTTGTAAAGGGGACCTCTGATGTAAGGGGTGCTCTGAGACCCCTGATTTACCTTACCTCACTCAGAGGCAGGAGAGAGAAGGGGGGAGACTTCAGTCACAGACAGGGATGGATGGTGAACTCACTCACCCCTTGGCAGTCAGCACCTCTCAGCCAGATGTATCTGAGGCTGCTGGACTTCAAATTTCCAGCCCCAACTTTCCTTTTCTGAGGCCGGGGATTAGAGTGTGGGCAGACACAGAGGTAGGGGTGGGGGGAAGAGGTTCAGATCGAGCCCTCTCTCCTCTCCTGTCAGTGTGTTTGGGGGGGGGGGGGATTTCTTAGTGCTGGCTTTGGGCAGTGTGAAAGAGTGTAACAGACACTCTAAGTTTAGACAACTGCCGCCAGAAACCCTGCTTGGAAGCCATAGTCCAGTCTGAATAATGTGTCCGGGTTTCAGGTAGTCTGAAACCTGGACACATGATTCCAAACCCGAACTGTCCGGGTGAATCCTGGACAGGTGGCAACCCTAGCCTAGTCCACGAGGCCAGATGCTGCGGACTAGGCCGAAGGCCGTGGCCTCGCCTAAAAACTCCTGCCTGCAGCTCCCCAGGACCGGCGTGTGGTCCATCAAAAAGAAAAAAAACTCGATTTGAATCGTGAATCAAGTTTTTTTTTTTTAAATCACAGATTTATTTATTTTTTTTGAAAATCGCCCAGCTCTAGCCTCTGTCTTATTGTACTAATCAGTGATTGGCTATTGGCTGCAGCTGTTGATGGGCCTATTCAACAAAGATCAATCAATCAACTTCTTTCGAGCAAGGTCCAAACCCCCCGGGAATACTTTGCTGTCAGAATACAACGAGCAGTGGCTGCAGCCACCGATCAGCAAAAGTTCCCCAACTTGCCCATTCCACAGAAGTCAATCAAACAATCGGCTTCTTTTCAGCAGAGGGCAGCCACTCGCTGATCGTAATTCGTCTGGTTCCAGCTGAACCGGCTATAATTCAGTCCGTCTATGGCCAGCTTAACACTGCTTGCAAATAACAAAAAACACATTTCATTTGGTTGGCGCGTGAGCTCCTTCCCTCTAGTCTTATCTTTCCATCCAACTTTCTTCAGATTTTCGTTCCCTTTTAGATCTGTCTGGGCTCAATATTGCCCTATATATAAAAGAAAACGGTTGGGACTTTAACCACTTGCCGACCGGCTCACACCGATCTATGTCGGTGGAATGGCACCTGTACGGCAGTTCTTATAAGCAGAATAGCGGGCGCTCTGCAGGGGCGTGCCCGCGGGTCCCAAGGACTCGATGTCCGCCCGCGATCACGGCGAGGAGAGGCAGAAAGGGGAACTGTAAACAAGGCATTTCCCCCCGTTCTGCCTAGTGACATGTCAGGGATCTACCAGTGTCCCCAGTGATCAGGAGCAGTGATCTTTGTCATGTTTCAGTAAGCCCATCCCCCCTACAGTTAGAACACGCTGAGGGAACACACTTAAAGCGGAGGTCCACCCTAAAGTGGACCTTCCGCTCATTGGAATCCTCCCCCCCTCCGGGCGCCACAATTGGCACCTTTCAGGGGGGAGGGGGGTGCAGGTACCTGTACAGTACAGGTATCTGCACCCACTTCCAGCATAGATATCTGCAGAAGGTACGCCCCTTTCCGCAGAATCTACGCCCCTTTCCGAAGGTCCCCCGCTGCCTGCTGGGAAACACACACGGATCCCAGAGACAGCGGGGACCATCCTTATTGCGCAGCGCGACTCGCGCATGCGCAGTACGGAACCAGGAAATGAAGCCGAAAGGCTCCACTTCCTGATTCCCATACCCAAGATGCCGGCGGCAGCACCCGAGAGAGGATCGAGAGATCGGCTTCGGGTGCCAACATCGCGGGCGCGCTGGGCGGGTAAGTGTCATTATTTTAAAAGTCAGCAGCTGCAGTATTTGTAGTTGCTGCCTTTTAAAAAAAAAAAAAAACGGTGGACTCCCGCTTTAGCCCCTTGATCCGCCCCCTAGTGTTAATCCCTTCCCTGACAGTCTCATTTTTACGTTGATCAGTGCATTTTTATAGCAATATGTAATAAAGTCACTGGCCCCCAAAAAGTTTAATTTGGGGACAGATTTGTCTGCCGCAATGTCGCAGTCCCGCTAAAAATCCCAGGTCGCCGCCATTACCAGTAAAAACAATTATGAAAAATTAAAAGTCCTTAAATCGATCTCATAGTTTGATGTTATATCTTTTGCGGAAATATATGCCTATTGCGAGTTTTTTTACCAAAAATATGTAGAAGAAAGAGTATATATCGGCCTAAACTGATGAATAAATTATTTTTTTATATATTTTTGGGGATATTTATTATAGCAGACAGGTGCATATTGATTGGTTTGCTCAAAAGTTATCGCGTCTACAAACTACGGGATCGATTTAAGGATTTTTATTTATTTTTTATTGTTCTTACTGGTAATAGCAGCGAGCTGTGATTTTTTGCCGGACTGAGACCTTGAGGCGGACAAATCTGTCCCCAAATTACCCCTTTTGGGGACCAGTAACATTGTTACATTGATCATCAGTGCTATAAAAATGCACTGATCAATGTAAAAATGACACTGGCAGGGGAAGGGTTAACACTAGGGAGCAATCAAGGGCTTAAGTATGTTCCCTCAGCGTGTTCTAACTGTAGGGGGGGGTGGGCTTCCTGAAACATGGGGACAGTAGATCCCTGTCATGTCATTAGGCAGAAAAAGGGAAATACCTTGTTCCCCGTTCTGCCTCTTCTCACCATGATCGCGGGCAGACATCGAGCCCGCGTGACCCGCGGGCATGCTCCTGCAGCGCACCAGCTATTTACAAACACGCATGCTCAGAACCAATGCAAAAGATCAGACAACAATACAGAAGTTGACCAAAGGTGGCGGTAAAGAGCAGAAAAACCATGTGATTTGGTGAAAGTTGGCTGAAAAAAGTCAGATCGTGTGTATGCTTAACAAGTCCACAGCCAACGCCCTTTGTACGGAAATCCACGGGAAAGTTTGTTTAAAGTCCGATTGTGTGCATGAGGCTTAAGACTAACCTATCTAACCTTGTAAAGCAAACATCGCTATGCATACCTTTTCTGAAGGCGCTCCGGTCTCCAGTGGCGGGAGCTCTGTGCAGGAGACAGACGACAACGGCTGGGAAATGCCTGAGAAGTGACGCCACCCATAGACTTACTATGGGGCTTCCATTGTCGGCTGTGTCCTCTGCACATGCTCAGTTTGGTTGCATGTGATCAGCACAGGGCCAATCAGCACTGTCCAGACAGAAGGTCAGGGGCCCTGCAACCTGGTAGGACAATCAGAGTAGAATGGAAACTCCTCCTACAAGCTTTACTCAAACACTGATAGAAGTCACAAGACTGCTATATACTGCTGATGAGAAAAGGTATTTAGCAGTTTATATTTACTAAAATAATTGCATTTCCATGTTCTGTGTACTGTGGGAGATCAGATATAGTGAATGCAGGGTCCTGGGTTTAGTAACACTTTAAGCAAGATTTATTCACAGTGACAACAAAACACATCCAAACACCAGTAACCAAAATACAAGTGAATAATAATCAGCTGACACAAAAATACCTAAGTAACAGGAAGCCTCACAACTAACTATATATACAATACATATAAAATAGGGAAGAAAAAAAAGACACTACTGGAGATGCAAGGAAGGGGGAAACCAGAACTGGAATCGGTACCAATGGGTGCAGGGTACAGCGGTGTTCATTTTGTTGACTAAATTAATACTATTTTAGTCAACTAAAATAGGACTAAAACTAAAACAATTCAGATGACTAAAATAGGACTAAAACTAAAATGTAATTTTAGTTCAAAAGACTACAACTAAAACGAAATTGAACTTATATTACATAACGGCTAAATCTGTGTCTGTAGAGCATGCTAAAACCATTACTAATAAACATGTTATTCGATTTTTACTCCAGGAGTATAAAGTGCCTTGAAAAAGTATTCACCCCCCTTGAAATTTTCCACATTTTATCAGGTTACAACCAAAAAAGTAAATGTATTTTATTGGGATTTTATGTGATAGACCAACACAAAGTGGCTCATAATTGTGAGGTGGAAGGAAAACGAATGGTTTTCAAAATGTTTTACAAATAAATATGTGAAAAGTATGGGGGGGGGGGCATTTGTATTCAGCCCCCTTTACTCTGATACCCCTAACTAAAATCTAGTGGAACCGATTGCCTTCAGAAGTCCCCTAATTAGTAAATAGAGTCCACCTGTGTGTAATTTAATCTCTGTATAAATACAGCTGTTCTGTGAAACCCTCAGAGGTTTTTTAGAGAACCTTGGCGAACAAACAGCATCATGAAGGCCAAGGAACACACCAGACAGGTCAGGGATGAAGTTGTGGAGAAGTATAAAGCAGGGTTTGGTTATAAAAAAATATCCCAAGCTTTGAAAATCTCACGGAGCTCTGATCAATCCATCATCGGAAAATGGAAAGAGTATGGCACAACTGCAAACCTACCAAGACATGGCCGTCCACCTAAACTGGCCGTGCCGGGCAAGGAGAATATTCATCAGAGAAGAGCCAAGAGGCCCATGGTAACTCTGGAGTAGTGATGGCCGAACGGTTCGCCCGGCGGTCGTTTCGCGGCGAATTTCCGACTTTCGCCGTCCGCGGGTTCGAACGCCTTTTTCCGTCGTTCGCCCCGGCGGACTTACGTGTTTAATGTATACAAGAACTTTAACCTTTCGTGACACGTTTATCATGTGTTACAGGACAACCAATTGAGACATGACAGCTCATGGACACTTGGACATTCCCCCTAACCTATAAATACACCCGATCCGGTGGCCATTTTACATTCTTTCTTCTGTCACTGTAGGGAAAGGATCCTGTGTGGAGTAGGGACAGAGAAAACGCTAGCTATTTGGTACACAAAAGTTCTTTTCAGGACTGGTATAGGTGTTAGGTCAGCAGCCTGAGTTTCTTTTGTCAGTTTAGATAAAGGGACAGAGCGCTGTATGCTGCTATTTTAGGGACAGCTCAGCCAGATTAGTCTTTCTTCATCATCATCATCATCATCATCATTAGCTGTTACTATCAGGTCCACAAAAGAGCTGTTCCAGCTAATCGTTCCAGCCTACTCTTTTTTGCCAATTTGTATAGGGACAGGCAGGAAGCAGTGTGTCAGGCAGTGAGGATAATTTTAAAGACTTGCTGTTACTATTAGTTCCACAAAGGTTCTTTTCAGGACTGGTATCAGTGGTACGGTAATAGGCTTGTACACGTATAATATTCTTTCTTCCAAATATAGAAAGAATATTATACTTGACTGCTGCCCTTCTGCTGCAGTCTGCTAATCATTCACAACTCACTTGTTCCACAAAAGTTCTTATAAGGACTGGTAACTTGGTCTGTCTAGGGTGCTACGGTACATAGGCTTGGGTGCGGTACAGTCTGCTGTTCTGTAAGGACCGCTATCGGTCCACAATAGATAGGGTTGCCGTGCACTACTGCTGACCGCTGCCCTATACTGCAGCAGTCCTTCAGCGGTATAGGGACTGACGCACAGTCTGCTAAACACTAATACACAACCTGCTTGGTCCACAAAAGTTCTTATAAGGACTGGTAACTTGGTATAGGGTGCTACGGTACATAGGCCTGAGTGCGTTACAGTCTGCTGTTCTGTAAGGACCGCTATCGGTCCACAATACATAGGGTTGACGTGCACTACTGCTGACCGCTGCCCTATACTGCAGCAGTCCTTCAGCGGTATAGGGACTGACGCACAGTCTGCTAAACACTAACACACAACCTGCTTGGTCCACAAAAGTTCTTATAAGGACTGGTAACTTGGTATAGGGTGCTACGGTACATAGGCCTGAGTGCGTTACAGTCTGCTGTTCTGTAAGGACCGCTATCGGTCCACAATACATAGGGTTGCCGTGCACTACTGCTGACCGCTGCCCTATACTGCAGCAGTCCTTCATTGGTATAGGGACTGACGTACAGTCTGCTAATCACTAACACACAACCTGCTTGGTCCACAAAAGTTCTTATAAGGACTGGTAACTTGGTATAGGGTGCTACGGTACATAGGCCTGAGTGCGTTACAGTCTGCTGTTCTGTAAGGACCGCTATCGGTCCACAATACATAGGGTTGCCGTGCACTACTGCTGACCGCTGCCCTATACTGCAGCAGTCCTTCAGCGGTATAGGGACTGACGCACAGTCTGCTAAACACTAACACACAACCTGCTTGGTCCACAAAAGTTCTTATAAGGACTGGTAACTTGGTATAGGGTGCTACGGTACATAGGCCTGAGTGCAGTACAGTCTGCTGTTCTGTAAGGACCGCTATCGGTCCACAATACATAGGGTTGCCGTGCACTACTGCTGACCGCTGCCCTATACTGCAGCAGTCCTTCATTGGTATAGGGACTGACGTACAGTCTGCTAATCACTAACACACAACCTGCTTGGTCCACAAAAGTTCTTATAAGGACTGGTAACTTGGTATAGGGTGCTACGGTACATAGGCCTGAGTGCGTTACAGTCTGCTGTTCTGTAAGGACCGCTATCGGTCCACAATACATAGGGTTGCCGTGCACTACTGCTGACCGCTGCCCTATACTGCAGCAGTCCTTCATTGGTATAGGGACTGACGTACAGTCTGCTAATCACTAACACACAACCTGCTTGGTCCACAAAAGTTCTTATAAGGACTGGTAACTTGGTATAGGGTGCTACGGTACATAGGCCTGAGTGCGTTACAGTCTGCTGTTCTGTAAGGACCGCTATCGGTCCACAATACATAGGGTTGCCGTGCACTACTGCTGACCGCTGCCCTATACTGCAGCAGTCCTTCAGCGGTATAGGGACTGACGCACAGTCTGCTAAACACTAACACACAACCTGCTTGGTCCACAAAAGTTCTTATAAGGACTGGTAACTTGGTATAGGGTGCTACGGTACATAGGCCTGAGTGCAGTACAGTCTGCTGTTCTGTAAGGACCGCTATCGGTCCACAATACATAGGGTTGCCGTGCACTACTGCTGACCGCTGCCCTATACTGCAGCAGTCCTTCATTGGTATAGGGACTGACGTACAGTCTGCTAATCACTAACACACAACCTGCTTGGTCCACAAAAGTTCTTATAAGGACTGGTAACTTGGTATAGGGTGCTACGGTACATAGGCCTGAGTGCGTTACAGTCTGCTGTTCTGTAAGGACCGCTATCGGTCCACAATACATAGGGTTGCCGTGCACTACTGCTGACCGCTGCCCTATACTGCAGCAGTCCTTCATTGGTATAGGGACTGACGTACAGTCTGCTAATCACTAACACACAACCTGCTTGGTCCACAAAAGTTCTTATAAGGACTGGTAACTTGGTATAGGGTGCTACGGTACATAGGCCTGAGTGCGTTACAGTCTGCTGTTCTGTAAGGACCGCTATCGGTCCACAATACATAGGGTTGCCGTGCACTACTGCTGACCGCTGCCCTATACTGCAGCAGTCCTTCAGCGGTATAGGGACTGACGCACAGTCTGCTAAACACTAACACACAACCTGCTTGGTCCACAAAAGTTCTTATAAGGACTGGTAACTTGGTATAGGGTGCTACGGTACATAGGCCTGAGTGCAGTACAGTCTGCTGTTCTGTAAGGACCGCTATCGGTCCACAATACATAGGGTTGCCGTGCACTACTGCTGACCGCTGCCCTATACTGCAGCAGTCCTTCATTGGTATAGGGACTGACGTACAGTCTGCTAATCACTAACACACAACCTGCTTGGTCCACAAAAGTTCTTATAAGGACTGGTAACTTGGTATAGGGTGCTACGGTACATAGGCCTGAGTGCGTTACAGTCTGCTGTTCTGTAAGGACCGCTATCGGTCCACAATACATAGGGTTGCCGTGCACTACTGCTGACCGCTGCCCTATACTGCAGCAGTCCTTCATTGGTATAGGGACTGACGTACAGTCTGCTAATCACTAACACACAACCTGCTTGGTCCACAAAAGTTCTTATAAGGACTGGTAACTTGGTATAGGGTGCTACGGTACATAGGCCTGAGTGCAGTACAGTCTGCTGTTCTGTAAGGACCGCTATCGGTCCACAATACATAGGGTTGCCGTGCACTACTGCTGACCGCTGCCCTATACTGCAGCAGTCCTTCAGCGGTATAGGGACTGACGCACAGTCTGCTAAACACTAACACACAACCTGCTTGGTCCACAAAAGTTCTTATAAGGACTGGTAACTTGGTATAGGGTGCTACGGTACATAGGCCTGAGTGCAGTACAGTCTGCTGTTCTGTAAGGACCGCTATCGGTCCACAATACATAGGGTTGCCGTGCACTACTGCTGACCGCTGCCCTATACTGCAGCAGTCCTTCATTGGTATAGGGACTGACGTACAGTCTGCTAATCACTAACACACAACCTGCTTGGTCCACAAAAGTTCTTATAAGGACTGGTAACTTGGTATAGGGTGCTACGGTACATAGGCCTGAGTGCGTTACAGTCTGCTGTTCTGTAAGGACCGCTATCGGTCCACAATACATAGGGTTGCCGTGCACTACTGCTGACCGCTGCCCTATACTGCAGCAGTCCTTCATTGGTATAGGGACTGACGTACAGTCTGCTAATCACTAACACACAACCTGCTTGGTCCACAAAAGTTCTTATAAGGACTGGTAACTTGGTATAGGGTGCTACGGTACATAGGCCTGAGTGCAGTACAGTCTGCTGTTCTGTAAGGACCGCTATCGGTCCACAATACATAGGGTTGCCGTGCACTACTGCTGACCGCTGCCCTATACTGCAGCAGTCCTTCAGCGGTATAGGGACTGACGCACAGTCTGCTAAACACTAACACACAACCTGCTTGGTCCACAAAAGTTCTTATAAGGACTGGTAACTTGGTATAGGGTGCTACGGTACATAGGCCTGAGTGCAGTACAGTCTGCTGTTCTGTAAGGACCGCTATCGGTCCACAATACATAGGGTTGCCGTGCACTACTGCTGACCGCTGCCCTATACTGCAGCAGTCCTTCATTGGTATAGGGACTGACGTACAGTCTGCTAATCACTAACACACAACCTGCTTGGTCCACAAAAGTTCTTATAAGGACTGGTAACTTGGTATAGGGTGCTACGGTACATAGGCCTGAGTGCGTTACAGTCTGCTGTTCTGTAAGGACCGCTATCGGTCCACAATACATAGGGTTGCCGTGCACTACTGCTGACCGCTGCCCTATACTGCAGCAGTCCTTCATTGGTATAGGGACTGACGTACAGTCTGCTAATCACTAACACACAACCTGCTTGGTCCACAAAAGTTCTTATAAGGACTGGTAACTTGGTATAGGGTGCTACGGTACATAGGCCTGAGTGCAGTACAGTCTGCTGTTCTGTAAGGACCGCTATCGGTCCACAATACATAGGGTTGACGTGCACTACTGCTGACCGCTGCCCTATACTGCAGCAGTCCTTCATTGGTATAGGGACTGACGTACAGTCTGCTAATCACTAACACACAACCTGCTTGGTCCACAAAAGTTCTTATAAGGACTGGTAACTTGGTATAGGGTGCTACGGTACATAGGCCTGAGTGCAGTACAGTCTGCTGTTCTGTAAGGACCGCTATCGGTCCACAATACATAGGGTTGCCGTGCACTACTGCTGACCGCTGCCCTATACTGCAGCAGTCCTTCATTGGTATAGGGACTGACGTACAGTCTGCTAATCACTAACACACAACCTGCTTGGTCCACAAAAGTTTTTATAAGGACTGGTAACTTGGTATAGGGTGCTACGGTACATAGGCCTGAGTGCAGTACAGTCTGCTGTTCTGTAAGGACCGCTATCGGTCCACAATACATAGGGTTGACGTGCACTACTGCTGACCGCTGCCCTATACTGCAGCAGTCCTTCATTGGTATAGGGACTGACGTACAGTCTGCTAATCACTAACACACAACCTGCTTGGTCCACAAAAGTTCTTATAAGGACTGGTAACTTGGTATAGGGTGCTACGGTACATAGGCCTGAGTGCAGTACAGTCTGCTGTTCTGTAAGGACCGCTATCGGTCCACAATACATAGGGTTGACGTGCACTACTGCTGACCGCTGCCCTATACTGCAGCAGTCCTTCATTGGTATAGGGACTGACGTACAGTCTGCTAATCACTAACACACAACCTGCTTGGTCCACAAAAGTTCTTATAAGGACTGGTAACTTGGTATAGGGTGCTACGGTACATAGGCCTGAGTGCAGTACAGTCTGCTGTTCTGTAAGGACCGCTATCGGTCCACAATACATAGGGTTGCCGTGCACTACTGCTGACCGCTGCCCTATACTGCAGCAGTCCTTCATTGGTATAGGGACTGACGTACAGTCTGCTAATCACTAACACACAACCTGCTTGGTCCACAAAAGTTTTTATAAGGACTGGTAACTTGGTATAGGGTGCTACGGTACATAGGCCTGAGTGCAGTACAGTCTGCTGTTCTGTAAGGACCGCTATCGGTCCACAATACATAGGGTTGACGTGCACTACTGCTGACCGCTGCCCTATACTGCAGCAGTCCTTCAGCGGTATAGGGACTAAGAGTTTTGTCACAGGGTGATTTAAAAAATGACAGGCAGAGGAAGAGGCAGGCCCTTCCGCAGGGGTGGTAGGGGTAGGGCAGGAGCAACAGCCTTGAGCCAAAGTGGGAAGTTGCAGAAGGTGCGTTCAATTACTTTAAAGGACGCACCAGACTTGGTTGAGTGGCTCACTCAGCCTTATTCTTCTGCACCCTCCTCATCCTCTCGATCTGCACCCTCTTCTTCACTCTCTGCTATGTGCACCCCCAAAGACACTACCACCAACAACACCACCACCACCACATACCTTCCGCTTGAGTGCAAATGGGGGCCTTCATGCTCCAGTGTTTTAATAGGGACCCCCGTATAAAAAGCATGAGGGTCAAGGACCAGTACTGGGTGGCAACGTACTTAGATCCCCGGTACAAACACAAAATGGCGGAAATGTTACCGCCGTCGCAGAGGGCTGTCAGAATGCAGCACTTCCAGGCCTTGCTTCGAGAAATGCTGCATTCTGCTTTTGCGTGCGCTGGCAGAGGAGCAATTCCCACTCCCAGAGAAGGATTTGCGGGTACCAATCCAACAGCGCCTGCAAGAAGAGGCCGGTTTGAAGATGTGTTGGTGACTTCGGATATGAGGTCATTCTTTCAGCCGACCCATCGACAGGTGTCATCCGGATCCAGCATCAGGGAACGCCTAGACCGTCAGGTGTCCGACTACATTGGGTTAACGGCCGATGTGGACGCTCTGAGGAGTGATGAACCCCTAGACTACTGGGTGGGCAGGCTTGACCTCTGGCCAGAGCTTGCCCAATTTGCAATCGAACTGTTGGCTTGCCCCTCATCCAGTGTCCTGTCCGAAAGGACGTTCAGCGCAGCAGGGGGGATTGTGACCGATAAGCGTACTCGCCTAGCTCACGACAGTGTTAACTACCTCACATTTCTAAAAATGAATGAGGCATGGATCTCGGAGGAATTCAACACATGTGATCAGTAGACCATGTATATGTCTATAAACAATTTTTGGAATCAAGCACACAGACCTTCTTAATTCATTTGGCTCACTTCCCTGACCCAAAAAAGCACACCGTACTATATGCCCCTACCCTCCTCTTTGAAGAGGTTGAGCGGTGTCATATTTCTACTGGGGCTGCTTATTATGAGGGGTTCCCACCATCCCTGTGCTGTGCTGACTTCCTCCTGGGTGTTCTTATTATGAGGGGCTCCCACCATCCCTGTGCTGTGCTGACTTCCTCCTGGGGGTTCTTATTATGAGGGGCTCCCACCATCCCTGTGCTGTGCTGACTTCCTCCTGGGGGTTCTTATTATGAGGGGATCACACCATCCCTGTGCTGTGCTGACTTCCTCCTGGGGCTGCTTACGGTGCTGCTGTCAGCGCTGTATGTCACGGAGCTGCTGTCAGCGCTGTATGTCACGGAGCTGCTGTCAGCGCTGTATGTCACGGAGCTGCTGTCAGCGCTGTATGTCACGGAGCTGCTGTCAGCGCTGTATGTCACGGTGCTGCTGTCAGCGCTGTATGTCACGGAGCTGCTGTCAGCGCTGTATGTCACGGAGCTGCTGTCAGTGCTGTATGTCACGGAGCTGCTGTCAGCGCTGTATGTCACGGAGCTGCTGTCAGCGCTGTATGTCACGGAGCTGCTGTCAGCGCTGTATGTCACGGTGCTGCTGTCAGCGCTGTATGTCACGGAGCTGCTGTCAGCGCTGTATGTCACGGAGCTGCTGTCAGTGCTGTATGTCACGGAGCTGCTGTCAGCGCTGTATGTCACGGAGCTGCTGTCAGCGCTGTATGTCACGGAGCTGCTGTCAGCGCTGTATGTCACGGTGCTGCTGTCAGCGCTGTATGTCACGGAGCTGCTGTCAGCGCTGTATGTCACGGAGCTGCTGTCAGCGCTGTATGTCACGGAGCTGCTGTCAGCGCTGTATGTCACGGAGCTGCTGTCAGCGCTGTATGTCACGGAGCTGCTGTCAGCGCTGTATGTCACGGTGCTGATGTCAGTGCTCTGTATTACGGTGCTGCTGTCAGTGCTCTGTATCTCCTGCACCCTCTTGTTTGCCTACCCTGGTCCCTGACCTTCCCTCTCCTCCATTGCCTTCATTAGCTCCATAGTCCTGAATTGTCAGAACAATTTCCCAAATAAAAAAAAAATGCTTGTAGTTATCGATCCCAAATTCACCTCATACATGTATTATGCTATTGTCCAGGTGGTGGGACTACGTGCTACCCCCTAATAATTACCCCGTGGCCGCAAATTCGACCTAAAGGTTTGCGAAATTCGCCTCCCATTGAAGTCAATGGAGCCCGCGGCGAACGGTCGTTTTCGCGAACGTTTGTGCCCGTTCGCGTTTCGCGTTCGCGAAACGTCCCGTCGGAAGTTCGTCCATCACTACTCTGGAGGAGCTGCAGAGATCCACAGCTCAGGGGGGAGAATCTGTCCACAGGACAACTATTTGTCGTCTCTCCACAAATCTGCCCTTTATGGAAGAGTGACAAGAAGAAAGACATTGGAGAAAGAAAGTCATAAGAAGTCCTGTTTGCAGTTTGTGAGAAGCCATGTGGGGGAGGGGCAGCAAACATGTGGAAGAAGGTGATCTGGTCAGATGAGACCAAAATTCTACTTTCTGGCCTAAAAGCAAAACGCTATGTGTGGGGAAAACTAACACTGCCCATCCCCCTGAACACACCATCCCCACCGTGAGACATGGTGGTGGCAGCATCATGTGGTGGGGATGCTTTTCTTCAGCAGGGACAGGGAAGCTGGTCAGAGTTGATGGGAAGATGGATGGAGACAAATACAGGACAATCTTAAGCAGCGTACACACGGGCGGACTGTCTGGCCAACTAAGTCCGTCAGACAATCCGACGGACAGTCCGTCCTACTTTTGAATGAACGGACTTGACCACACACGACGAACAGACAGTCCGTTGAAAGCTTGCGCGATGACGTGTACAGCACGTACGACGGGACTAGAAATAGGACGTCCAATACACAGCAATGCAACCTTCCGCCGTGTAAATCCTTTCTGAGCATGCGCCATACTTAGTCCGTCCAACTAGCCTACTGACGAGCGGACTGTCCGCTGAAACCAAAGTCTGACGGACAATATTACGGAAATTACGAAAGACTTAGTCCGTCAGACTGTCCGCTGAAAAAGTCCGCTGAAGCCCACACACGAGCGGATTGTCCGCTGAAATGTGTTTCGGCGGACTAAGTTGGACAGACAGTCCGCCCGTGTGTACGCGGCTTTAGAAGAAAACCTGTTAGACTCTGCAAAAGACTTGAGACCGGGGCGGAGGTTCCCCTTCCAGCAGGACAACGACCCGAAACAGCCAGAGCTACAATGGAATGGTTTAGATCAAAGCATATTCATGTGTTAGAATGGCCCAGTCACAGTCCAGACCTAAATCCCATTGAGAATCTGTGACAAAGACTTGAAAATTGCTGATCACAGACGCTCTCCATCCAATCTGACAGAGCTTGAGATATTTTACAAAGAAGAAGAAGAATGGGCAGAAATGTCCTCTCTAGATGTGCAAAGCTGGTAGACACACCCCCAAAAAGACTTATAGAGAAAGAGGGTTCTACAAAGTATTGACTCCGGGGGGTTCCATACAAATGTACCCCCTACACTTTTGTAAATATTTTCTTCTATCTTTTCATGTGACAACACTGAAGAAATGACAATGTCTACAATGTAAAGTAGTGAGTGTACAGCTTGTATAACAGTGTAAATTTCCTGTCCCCTCAAAATAACTCAACACACAGCCATTAATGTCTAAACCACTGGCAACAAAAGTGAGTACACCCTTAAGTGAAATTGTCCAAATTGGGCCCAATTAGCCATTTTCCCTCCCCGGTGTCATGTGACTCGTGAAACTGAGCTGCAGCACGGTGGCCAAGACCATACAGCGGATTAACAGGACAGGATCCACTCAGAACAGGCCTCGCCATGGTCCACCAAAGAAGTTGAGGTCACGTGCTCAGCGTCATATCCAGAGGTTTTCTTTGGGAAATAGACGTATGAGTGCTGCCATCATTGCTGCAGAGGTTCAAGGGGTGGGGGAGTCAGCCTGTCAGTGCTCAGACCATACGCCGCACACTGCATCAAATTGGTCTGCATGGCTGTCGTCCCAGAAGGAAGCCTCTTCTAAAGATGATGCACAAGAAAGACCACAAACAGTTTGCTGAAGACAAGCAGACTAAGGACATGGATTACTGGAACCATGTCCTGTGGTCTGATGAGACCAAGATAAAGGTATTTGGTGTCAGATGGTGACAAGCGTGTGTGGGGGCAACCAGGTGAGGAGGACAAAGACAAGTGTGTCTTGTCTACAGTCAAGCATGGTGGTGGGAGTGTCATGGTCTGGGGCCGCATGAGTGCTGCCGGCACTGGGGGGCTACAGATCATTGAGGGGACCATGAATGCCAACATGTACTGTGACATACTGAAGCAGAGCATGATCCCCTCCCTTCAGAGACTGGACCGCAGGGCAGTATTCCAACATGATAACCACCCCAAACACACCTCCAAGACCACCACTGCCTTGCTAAAAAAGCTGAGGGTAAAGGTGATGGACTGGCCAAGCATGTCTCCAGACCTAAACCCTATTGATCATCTGTGGGGCATCCTCAAACGGAAGGTGGAGGAGCGCAAGGTCTCCAACATCCACCAGCTCTGTGATGTCATCATGGAGGAGGGGAAGAGGACTCCAGTGGCAACCTGTGAAGCTCTGGTGACCTCCATGCCCAAGAGGGTTAAGGCAGTGCTGGAAAATAATGGTGGCCTCACAGAATATTGACACTTTGAGCCCAATGTGGACATTTTCACTTAGGGGTGTACTCACTTTTGTTGCCAGCGCTTTAGACATTAATGGCTGTGTGTTGAGTTATTTTGAGGGGACAGGAAATTTACACTGTTATACAAGCTGTACACTCACTACTTTACATTGTAGACAAGTGTCATTTCTTCAGTGTTGTCACACGAAAAGATAGAAGAAAAGATTTACAAAAATGTGAGGGGTGTACTTACTTCTCTGAGATACTGTATATACATTTTCCAAGCGCGGGGTCACGGAGCTCGCTTGCTGCTGACTGCAAGTATAAATGTAACTGTTGGAATGTATTGATTTCTCTTTGTACTGTCTACAAAAAGGAACAAGAATCTCGGTTACTCCTGAGGATTACAATTTATTTTAACCATTGGAGTCCTTCGGGCCTATTTCTCTCTAAATCCCCTTGAGTCTCAGAGAATTTTTTAATTTTTTTTCTCCTTTTTGGTTATATCTCGGTTTTTGCACACTATGCTTTTTAGCAGATATAGTAAATCCTAAAGTAATGTAATATATATTGTTTTTTGTTTTGTATTTGCACAGAGACCTGTTTCAACTGCTCTCGTGATTGGCTGGTAACCATTCCAGGGTATACCCTTTATCGCAGGGATAGAGAGGGTAAAAAAGGTAGAGGGGTATGTCTATAAATCAAGAATAATGTACAAGTGAATGTGAGAGATGACATCACTAAGGAAGCTAGGGAGGAGGTGGAATCCTTATGGGTAGAACTCCAAAGGGATGAAGCTAAGGGGGAAATAATACTGCAATTATGCTATAGACCCCCTAACTTGAGGGAGGAGGGGGAGACAGATTTCCTATCACAATTTGGATTAGCAGCAAGGGTAAGAAGTGTTATCATAATGGGGGATTTTAATTATCCAGACATAGACTGGGCGGAGGGAACCGTGCATTCATCTAAGGCTCGCCAGTTCCTAAATGTCTTGCAGGACAATTATGGTAGACGCACCAACTAGAAATAAAGCATTACTGGACCTACTGATTACCAACAATACGGACCTGATCACGGATGTGGAAATACGGGGCAATTTAGGAAACATTGATCACAGGTCAATTGGCTTCAGTATAAATCACACAAATAGGAAACACAAGGGGAATACAAATACACTGAATTTCAAAAGAGCCAACTTCCATAAACTATGAACCCTGCTAGAAGGCATAAATTGGGATAAAATCTTAGGAACAAAGAACACGGAGGAGAGATGGGTTTGTTTTAAGAGCATGTTAAATAAGGGCATTAGCCAATGCATCCCAATGGGAAATTGAATTGAAAAGAGCAAACAAAAGTCCTGGATGGCTTAACTCCAATGTAAAAATGCATATAAATACAAAGGAGAAGGCCTTCAAAAAAATACAAGGTTGAGGGATCATCATCAGCATTCAGACTTTACAAAGAATGCAGCAAGAAATGTAAGGGTGCAATTAGGACGGCTAAGATAGAACACGAAAGACACATAGTGGAGGAGAGCCAAACATTCCCTTGTATTGTATATCCCTATTCCATTGTATTGTATTGTATCGTATCGTTTGTTTGTTTTTTCTATATACTGTATAAATCCATCTTCTGAAATCCGAATTTCAAATAGAATAAGTTTGAATTTGAATAGAATAGAAAAGAATAGAATAGAAAATAAAAGAATATAACCCTTTCCTAAAATTCAAATAAAATACATTCGGATTTGAATAGAATAGAAAATAATAGATTAGAATAGTAGATACAATAAAATAATATAAAAAAATATATATGGCCATCATGTAATATATATATCGATATCTTGAATGATACAATTTAGATGACTGATGCTAACTTGATATATTTGAATTGTTATTATTTTTTCACTCTGATACATCTAGAGAAGTTACTTGTGTTTTGTATCTTTGTGCTTTCTTGAAATAAAAAAAAGATAAAATATATATATATATATATATATATATATATATATATATATATATATATATATATATATATATATATATATATATATATATATATATATATATATATATATTATTTTATTTTATTTTTTATATAACGGTTTTATATATAATCGGATGAAAAATGAAACCATGTATATTTAAAGATATGGTTTGTGATACACATGCAATGAAATTGTCTTTGTGTATATGTATAAAAATTGTTGAAAATAAAATATAGAATTAAAAAAAATAATATAATTGATCACAATAGAAAATAATAGAATAGAATATAAAACAAAACAAAAAAAAACAATACAATAGAAGTGAATAGAAAGAACATAGCCATCTTCCGAAATTCACAATTAAAATAGAATTTGAATAGAATAGAAAAGAATGGACTAGAAAATAAAATAATATAACCATTTCCCCAAATTCAAATAAAATACATTCAAATTAGAATAGAATGGAAAAGAATAGATTAGAATAGAAGATACATTAAAGGAATATAATTGACTAGAATAGAATAGAATAGAAAAAAAAAAAACAATACAATACAATGCAATAGAAAGAATATGACCATCTTCCAAAATTCAAATTTCGAATAGAATAAATTTGATTTTGAATGGAATTTGAGTCGAATTTGAATGCAATTTGAATGGAATGCCCAAAAATAAAAATTGAATTGATTCGAATTACAATAAACAAAATGAACTTCAAAAGATAATTAAACAAATTAAATGAATTTAACTATATGAATGTAAATTAATGAATCAGAACTAAACAATTTTTTTTCCGTTCTGCACAGGTCTATTCGAAGTTCTTCACCTTACCTGCCAGCAGTCATCATGTTACATCTAATCAGTGTATATATAAAGGTATCCGACATCCGAGACTCCACATTTGTGAAGGTGTAAGATTATTGTCATACTTTGTCATCTCCGCTCCCTGATACAATGTTGGCAGTGCCGTCAC